>NC_089761.1:62279272-62301772 GCF_040412425.1 Macrobrachium rosenbergii
ATATATATATATATGTATATATATACACGTATATAAAAATATATATATATATATATATATATATATATATATATATATAATGAACTGTAATTAGTAAACAGATAAAGAGCGAGAGAGCAAAAAGTGGAATCAGTGAAAAGCAGCCAAGCAGAAATCCCGATGCCGGAAGAGAAAGAGGGCCACTCGTGTCCTTTTATGCAAATATGAAGAAAATCAGAATGAAGACTTTGTTGTTACACAGTATATGATGAAAAATGCTTTCAATTAAAAACTTAGGGTCTTTTCGCTAAAATACACTTTACCAAATGAAAGGAAACTCTTTGGTGCCATACTCACTTGTTCATCATTTCCGTCCTCCTGTTAAAGGTCAGCCCTCCAGTGCGACCTCGCACACTGGATCAAGCAATGCAGAGCAAATCGTAAAGCAAGTACTAAGTTGGTTTTCAGAATTGGTATTTTCAAGGAAATCTAGAGAACGTAAATCCCCTTCTGCGTGATATTTCGAATTTTCAAGAGAAGTGTTCACAGTGATGCCACGACAGTAGGTAAAAACACGTAGCCCATCCGTTTCCCGCCACCAGGGCTCCCAGGTACGACGTGCTGACTAACTCCCACCTCGCTCACTACATGGATAACCAGCTGACCTTGTCATACTCGCCCACAGGACCACAAAGAAAAAAAAACCCAAACTTAAGATTTCTATTCTTCCTGGAGTAGTGTCGTGATGGAAGAACAACGTTTTTGTTTTCCCCTTTTTTAACTTGTGGTATTTGCTTATTACATGTGGTTACCGTAAGAGTGAAAATAGATTCCCTGGAGGGAGCGTTCAGTAGCAAACTGATGCGGAATCTCCGTAGAGATGGAGGCTGTCCACGGGCACCCTTCCCCAACGGCGTCCAACCGCCTAATGACTTCCTGCTTCTTTGAATCATTGGAATTTTTCTTTCCAAATCTTATTTTGGTTCGCCTGCCGCATCAGGAAGCAATAATCGGTAACTAACTATAAGAGGAATTTGAACATTTTAAACAGGATATCATCTCACAGTTAAAGAATAACTGTTTTTGTAAACAGGCATCACTTATGAAACGAATGTGTAATTGCAGCAAAGGTATTCATTTTACAATCATTTTATCTGAAAAATTTGCGTAATAAATCTGATAAAGGCATTCAGATGATTGTACATGTTCTGAACAATCATTTGCCATGATTCCACAAATGCAGATTTCTGAATGGTGCGCCGCTTCTCGTGGGTCTTAGAGAAGTTTGTCCGTGGTAGATTTGCCATGAAATACCATGGTTTCCCAAAATAATAAAGAACATGAGTATTATGGTCGCCACGGTACTGGCCCCCGCCCCTCCCCCAAGAAAATCATTAGATGCGGTGCACGGCTTCAGGAAGTGTTACATGAATGTAAAATTCCGTGGAATAAGTCAAATGAAGGAGGAGTGGCAGAGATCCTGACAGAGCGTTAGGTAATTCAATCTGGTTTTTTTTTTTTTTGAATGTCAGCCATGAAATCGCAGATCTTTACATAGGAAAACATGACGCACCTTTCCTGTGGAAAAGATCCGTCTCCGGTAGAGTGAAAAGAAATGATTATCGGGAATAAATGATCACGCTCACGAATAAGCTGACCGATGTCGGTGAAATTTGTTTCTTTTAAGGTAAGTTAATCAAAAGTATGCTCTCTCTTTCTCTCTCTCTCTCAACAAAGATCGCAAGACTAACTCAGCCTGGTGCATCGTACTGGGTGCCCCATTAAACACTATAGACAATACTACCAATTATAAAAGCCTCACAGGGTAAAGGCACCACAAGGTCATTCCACACCTAAAGGCCGGAACTACAGGAATAATGTAGAGAAAGATCTCTCTCTCTCTCTCTCTCTCTCTCTCTCTCTCTCTCTCTCTCTCTCTCTCTTCGGTGACCAAGACGTGAAGAGAAATTGTTCAGGAATGTGCAAGTGGCCTTGACATCTCACCCCTACAACAGGACCCCATAGTGAGTTTTTGCGGATTTCGTGTATGGAAGTATATTCATTTCCTTGCAACGATGACTCCCAATTTCTTGAACTTCTGGATGTCCATAATTATTACAAAAATTGTAAATGATTGAAAACCAAATGAAGGAAGCAGATGAAGAAATTAAGGGATGAGTATTACGGAAGACTTTTCTCCCTGTTTTGTTGCAGGCTCCTTCATCTACAAAAAACTCTTTATATCAATCAAACTGCATTCCATAACATGACATAGACTTTGTGTCAGGCTTTTCTTTATTTTTGTAGAGAAATATCAAGCTAGAATATAAGAATAATTAAGATCGATGTTTAATGTGATTCAAGTTTCCATAAGATTTTAAAACTCCAGACGAATTATTCCGAAACTCCACTCTGGATTTGTATGTATCTTGAAAATTACTTTTGTGACAAAAAGCTTCCTAGATAATGATTATCATCATTATAATCATCATCATCATCATAATGATTTAATGTTCCAGTTTACAATTTCGCAGGTTCTGTTTTCACCTATGGACGCTTCACGAGCAGCTTTGAGGAAAGAGTTTCAGGCTTTAACTTTGAGAAAGTTTGCCACCAGTAATTTCTGATGCTGCGAACAAATGGAAATTAGTCTGACCAAAGGCCAACAGAAAACGCTCCGATGGATTCAGAGTTGAATGCTGTTCCAGACTCCGTTCTTTCACATCAAAAATTGACGGCGACTTCGAGGAAAAAGACCTGACGTGATTCGCGAGGTATCATAACGGTTGCGGGTATTTTTTGTTCCAAATGTCATGACGCTAACCTCAATTGCCTGTCATTACATGACACGAAACTCCTATCAATGATTCCCTTGAAACGTTCGCGCGTGCCGGCAGATCTCCCGCAATAGTGGAGGAGGAGGAGAAAACATCGCACCTTTCAGCTTAAATGCACCAATTAAGGTTGATGCTACCTTTGCGCCTCTTCAGATCCCCTTGCATCATGAACCTGGGTTTCTACCTTGAAACATTCGCGATAAGTGCGTTATTGGGTTATTCCGGAACACGTTACGGATTACAAAAAGTCGCTTTGCTTTCGGTTACGGGCTGCCCTAGAGCAAGAGCCCGTGCCAGCACAAGGCTCCCTAAATAAAAAAAACCTGCTAACTTATTTTTCAGGAAGGTTTAATAATGACGATTCTCATACGAAGGAAATGCGAAATGAAGAATGCGTACAATAAAGCATATATTTGCGCATGCAGACACACGCAAAGACGTGAGTGTAAATATGTGCAATTATCAATGAAAGCAAATCTCAGTCA
Source organism: Macrobrachium rosenbergii (assembly GCF_040412425.1). Classification (NCBI taxonomy): domain Eukaryota; kingdom Metazoa; phylum Arthropoda; class Malacostraca; order Decapoda; family Palaemonidae; genus Macrobrachium; species Macrobrachium rosenbergii. The sequence continues at coordinate 62,282,574 of NC_089761.1, forward strand.
GTCATAATTAGGACATTGATGTATCGAGAGTTAGAGCAATTAAATCCGTAGAGAATTTCTCAGGACATTACGTTGGCATCTTGATTCTTGGGTCTCTGGCGTTTGTGGTCCAGCAGTATGTTCCCTTGACTTCACCCGAGAGGCATGGCCAATCATAAATGCATTCGGATTATCTCATCAACTAAACGAGGTTATCTAGAGGAAAGGAAAGACAAACATTTATTCTTTCTCTTGTGAGCTCTGAATTCTTATCATGATATGAGTGACGAATGACACTGAATACAGAGATTGATGGAAATTTCCAGAAATAAGACGTCAGAATCTCACGAATAAGATCAGCACAAAATCATTAGAAATCTTCTGGAAGTATTTTGTCTGTCTGTCCGCACTTTTTGCTAGCCGCCCTCAGATCTTGAATACTGCTGAGGCTAGAGGACTGCAAATTGGTGTGCTGATCATCCACCCTCCAGTCATCAAACATACCAAATTGCAGCCCTCTAGCCTCAGTAGTTTTTATTTTATTTAAGGTTAAAGTTAGCCATGTTCGTGCGTCTGGCAACGCTATAGGACAGGCCACCACCGGTCCGTGGCTGAAAGTTTCATGGACCGCGACTCATACAGCATTATACGCTGTACAGAAAACTCGATTGCGCCGAAGACTCTTCGGCGCATTTTTTACTTGATTATTGCGGCTTTAAATCCTGCCAGCAGCGATCTGCTTCTCACTGCTTTTCAGAAAGTCAGACTTTTTCTGCTTTTGGGGATCAGATCGTGCCTGCTCCTTCCCCACCAATGCCATCTGCTCTTCCCGGGTGAAAGATATACAGTACACATCACCTCTTCCAATCCCTTTGCGCCGTGATTCACAAACTGCTAAAACCTCTCATTCATATCTCTAGAAGTCATTTTCTTTTCGTTCAGTTCTTAGTACTTATTTATACCTGAGATTTGGGGCCACTTCTCAGTTGCGGAAGATTTTATATATATATATATATATATATATATATATATATATATATATATATATATATATATATATATATATATATATTATATATATATAATATATATACACATACTATATTTATGTAGATAGATAGATAGACATAGATAGATATACAGGTATATTATGTATATATACAGTATATATATATATGTATGTGTGTATACTGTATATGTGTACATGTACATACATACATATACACATATATATATATATATATATATATATATATATATATATATATATATATATATATATATGTATATATATATATATATATATATATATATATATATATATATATATATACATACTATAATTAATCATTCAGCGTTTGTATCCAGTATGGTTTCCATGTAAAGAAGATTTTCACACCATTAATCATTCCACTGAAGCATGAGTGCTGTAGGGTTTTCCAGCACCGCTTCGACACACCCCTCCTTCCTTACCGGTTGTAATTACCCCTACTTGCGCGGCTCCTCCTCCACCACTGATTTACTAAGCTTCATTTTCTCCATTTTGTGGTACTTTATATATATATATATATATATATATATATATATATATATATATATATATATATATATATATATATATATATATATATATATATGAATATGAATATTCCTGAGAATGAGAAGAGAGAGAGAAAGAGAGAGAAAGGATAATACAATTTGATGCGTGAGGCTGGGATCTCTCCTATCCATCCTAACCTTGATGTTTCCACCTGAAGGATTTTCCCTGCAATGTCATCGGCTTTAATCAAAGGCAAAGACGCGTAGCCGTCTATTGATAGTTTTTTACCTCGTCTCGTAGTCGCCACTTTTCCTGTCCCATGTATTCGCTGTTTTTTTCCTTATTTATTTGCTACATTTGACAAGACTTTGACGTCCTTCTAACGGTCTGTTTCTTTTTTTTACTATTATTAGTGTTGCACCTTCATCTTGGCACCCTAGACGGGCTAAATGGTTGGATTTTGACCCGAATTCACGGCTTGTATTGATCTCTGGGTTACTACCATTATGTAATGGACTGATATCTGGATTAAGGGTGAGTTTCGTACAATTTCCATGAACAACTACGCATAATCTTTGGTGTGATAATAAACGGCATTCCGTTGACAATCACATCTACCAATCACCTTCAAAATCTGTTCAGCATTTGCACAAATCCGTCAAAACTTTTCTCACTGATATATTACCATCTTGCTAACAAGCCTGCATCCATCGTATTCGGATCGTCATCAGCACCCAAATTACTTTGTTCTTGGTTTATGAGCGGCCTACCCAGATCGTCGGACGCGTGTCCGGAGAAAGATCCGGATCCGAACAGCGATTCATATGTAATAAGTTCTGTCCTCAGCAACCCGTGGAAATTCTTTGAAACTGTCATTATGATTTGCACTCGATACAGACAGCCAGCAAATAGTTATGGAAAATAAAGAAATGATACAAAGCAAGTGAAGAATCTTTGGCATTTCATAAGTCAGTTCGAGTTACCCAAGGAAAGAAAAAGTTATCATAACAACAAAGCCTCTCGGAAACAGGACCGGAGTCAACCATGTGAAGAAGAGTCATGTTTTATTTAGCGTTACTACGCGACGACGCCTTCCCACGACCTCCACCATTGAGTTGTACAATGCGTATCGGAGTGAGCAATAAATTGCTGGCGCATTAAGAAAAGGCTGGGATAAACTCTCGTTTGCAATACTAGCCCTCTTTTGAACTTTGCCTAAGGATTCCTCAGTTCTTAGCACATTTCTTCCCACCCGCCCTGCTTCCTCAATAAGCTCCTATTAAACTGTCGCTGGATCTCAGTTTGTTTTGTCGCACCCTTAAATGAAAATATCTTCAGCTTTGTCGCTAAGGAAAAGGTCATAACGATGGCCAGTTCTTGTAATACCAAAATGATTTGCTTTGTTATAAAAATCTTTTTAATTTATAATATAGTTGGTCTGGTCATGAATCGAGTGTACACAGCACATACTTTCAGGCTGATATGAGTGAGTTTCTAAATGCAAAAAATAGACTTCTAGATAACAAAAGGCAATTTTGAAAGGAAAATCGTTCTTCCCCGCATCAATTATTATTATTATTATTATTATTATTATTATTATTATTATTATTATTATTATTATTATTATTATTATTATTCTCTTGTAGTTTGCGAAGTTCCAAAGGGCCATCTGGTGAACTCTAATGAAATGCTTCAGTCATATTGCCGAGGAGAGCCGGGGAAGATATTTTAAATCTACGGCACTGTTGTCTGGGGGTAACGCTTCATGCTTCAGCAGTTGAAGAGGAACAAGCCAATCGGAAAGTTCGAAAAGTTGATTGTCTTGCGGTACTCGGTAGCAGAATGGTGGTTGTAATGCAAACGTGAGTGAGCCAGAAGATAACATCTATGTCTAATTTTATTTTGTTTAACAAAATGTTCTCCTCATTAGAACAGGACCAGTGAACTTCAGTTGCGTGAAGAACCACAAGCATGTCATTAGTTTAGTCTCCATTAAGGGATTTCTGTTTTTTTTCTCTGTCACACCAAAAGGAGCCTCGAAAAGCGCTGTTCAATGATCCTGCCGCAATGTTACCTTCCTGTATGAGTGGTGCGAACTTCCAAGTCAATGATTACACTTCTCGTATCTAAACTGAATAGATTCCCATCTTCTAGTGCTCCCATATTTCAAGAATCATCATTTAAAGGCCCACATTTAACATCATTACTAATATCCAGAAAAGATTTTGCTTGGGGTACTGCCTTTCACGAAGCCTCATTGATTTTAGACTGCGGGGTCTCACATCCGTCCAAATGCAATCTATGTAGACAGATGAAGCTGCAAAACCGCCCGACGATCTCTGACTCTGCACCCAAATGAAAAGGTTTACTTCCAGGGCCAATTTTGATGATGGGCGTAACTCCTGAAACGGTAGTCGTGTTTACCAACGAGACCAAGGAATTTCCTCTTCACTGAAATATGTGCAAACGAGAGGGCGAGCAGAGAATACTGCTCAGAATCGTGCTTAGAATAGACGAATCTCATAAATAGTTTCCTACACGGTTGTGATGCCACTTACGTTGGAAAAACTAGCAGATCAGCTTGGATGAGATGGTTTGAACACCTAGGTAAATCATATCGTACAGGCAATTATCTTTCAAGGCCTAGTTACAGCGAGGAGACTGGCCACCCTTTACATATTGATGATTTTTTTTCTGTTTTAACCACTGCTCAGTTTGCTAAGACCTCGGCATTTTAGAAGTTCTATACTCCAGCAAGATAAAACCTTCTTTGGCTAGAAATGTGGCTGTAACCTCACTTTTGTGCTTTTAGTCTGCGTTTTACTGGTTTGTATGTTGACTAGTGTAGTTGTTGCGCCTTCGTATCTTCCGTTTTTTTACTATAATCTTGTATTTTGCTTTACTTTGTTTCATTTATTTATTTATTTTGATTATCTTTTAAACGTATTCTTATCACATTTATAGTGATTTTGCTGGATTATTTTGAATTCTATCATAAGAATTGTAATGCCGTCATTTTAATTTTGTAGGTTGATAACGAGTGAGAGTACTGCTCGAAACATGCCCCAATAAAGCTGTGTAAAATGCTGTTCCGGGTCTTGGCCTTCGTGTCCTTCCTGATATGTAGATGGCGCATCCCTGCTGGTGTGTCCATTGCTATATATATACATACATACGCACACACACACACACACACACACACATATATATATATATATATATATATATATATATATAGAGAGAGAGAGAGAGAGAGAGAGAGAGAGAGAGAGAGAGAGAGAGAGAGAGAGAGAGAGAGGTGCGTGTGGAGTAGAAACAAATTGTACTACTTCAGTTTAGTTTTAATCTCTCTCTCTCTCTCTCTCTCTCTCTCTCTCTCTCTCTCTCTCTCTCTCTCTCTCTCTTAGTATTATGAATCATATTCCGGAGCACGCATGCTTAACACTGCTGCAAAAAGTCCTCCAGGTTTAGTCCTACAATCAAAATATTTGAATAAATCCCCTGGGTCTTCAAACCATAACATGAACTAGATATAACAAAGCCACATTTAATGATGAATTCCTACATGCACGAAAATATGACAGTTCATATTTTCGTGTATGCCTATATGTCAGCCTACACTGATGTCCTTCAATTATCCAGCTTTCTCCTCATTGAAATTACTAGTTACAACTCGATCCCCACAGCCGTGCCTTTGCTAAGGTGTTGGCTACCTTGATGCGTCTTCTCCAACTCCTCTTATTGAAGGCGTCTTCCTCCGTTAAATTCTTTTGCTGAGGACCCTCCTTCGCCTCTCTCTTGACTTTCTACCCCTGAACAGGTTCCACCCAAGCCCTCTTTAAATTGCTTACCATCGAAAGCAGAGAACCAATCATATGACTAAAAACTTGGTTCAAAATCCTTTGCTTATCATTCCTTTCGAAAATGATGAATTAATGCATGGGCAATGGAGCATACGAACAAATATCGATGGCAAGCAAGAAAACAAAGCTGTTGTTTACATGCCATTCACATGTGTATACAAAGGAAGAATGTGGTATTTCGAAAACTGTTAATAGTGTTAATATCTAATCCAATTTATTTGGATTTACTGATTATGAATTTGTGAAGGATTTCATGATCGTTTCCCAGGAGTAATACAGGCGAACCTCTGAACGAGCTGACTTGTATGTTAACCTCACCGAAGATAGATTGATGAAGAAAAAATCGCCGTCAGTCGAACACCTTTGATCTCTTCCGGATATACAAAGGATACGCATGCATGTATTATTGATATGAGCCATATACTCTCAGAAACAATGAGGACCTCCCACCCGCGCCAACGTCCATTAAACTTTCCCAGTATCAGTTTTAGTCTACCATGAGAAAGTTCCATATTTATACGGGAATGAAGGCCATTATTTTAAAAACAAAGAAAAAGATGAAATAAGGAGGGCTAGATGGATGCATGAACATGCAAATGAGAAACAGCACTACTCTGCACTGAAGATAATGAGGCTAAATGGTCCTTTGAATCACGCACTACCGGGATCCGGTGGGCCTCGCTGTTGGCGCTAATGAATATTAACAGGCTTCCAACTGACAGCTGTGTTCCATAAATTTATAATATATTCTTCATCGGTATTCAAATATGAATTAAATATACCGGGTACCGTAAGCGCAGAGGAAAAATCGTTACTGATTGTGAAATACGCAGAGGCATAACTCGAGGGGGCACGTGCCCCGGGCGCCGACCTTAAGGGGGCGCCGAAATGAGCCCGGAGAACAATTTATGCGGCTTACAGGGAGCTGAGAGAGGAAAAAAGTATTTTGTATCACTATCATATATATATATATATATATATATATATATATATATATATATATATATATATATATATATATATATATATATACATATATATATATATATATATATATATATATATATATATATATATATGTATATATATATATATATATAGCCTATATCATATAAGGTTGCTAGTATTTGTATTTTTCACACACACACACACACAAACACATTTGTGTGTGTATGTGTGTATACATACTGGTATGATATACTGTGCGAAAATAGAAAATATTAGCATACTGAAATACCTGAAATGAGAGAGAGAGAGAGAGAGAGAGAGAGAGAGAGAGAGAGAGAGAGAGAGAGAGAGAGAATGATGGTGGTCCTTAACACAACGTAATGTGGAATTTGAATTTTGAAGGATGGGTGTCGGCTGGCCCGCCTAATCAAACTCATTTTCTTGGTAGAGTGATTGCTGTCAGTCAGGTCGTTCTTTTGGTAACTAATTTCTCCTCTAACTTTTACCGTTCATACACTATACCATATGTACAGTTTTTGAGAGTGTGCTAAATAATTGCAGTGTGCTTTTCTAGCAAAAAAATAAAAAAAATATCAGATTCTAGGATCCGTTTACTTACGGAAACAATTGATGAATCTTAGTTTGTGCATTCGTGGTTCAAGGACTTCATAAGAAATTACAGTTACACCTAACTTTCCTAAGCAGAGCAACAGAGTAAGTGCAGTATGTTAATTTTTGTTGTTGTAACTTGTTGTTATGTTTGGCAATTTAGGCAGTAGGTAGTATTTATTCATTCATGTTATGTTTATTTGATTATTTATATATTTATTTATTTATACACTTCACTCAAAATATCATGGTAAGTCACTACTTTTATAACAATTTTGTCAGCAAAATTTATATTATTACGAATACGAAGTTGTAACGGTTCCACAAAAAAACATTACGAGTTGTAAACAAGAGTTTTTTTCTTTTTGATGTGCTGTTCACATAACAATAATAATATTGGTAAATATCTTGGTAACCGTTAATTTCGACGGAAATACCATAGAAGAAAAAAAAGTCTTACAATCACTTGGATTATGTAAAACAGAAAGCTGGATCTGTGTCATATTTGTCTCCTTTAGTACAGAATGAATTTATACAACTCTTAACATCAACTGCAAGGAGCAAATTACTTGATGACATCCGTCGAGCAAAGTACTGTGGGCGTTTATTTGGTTCTACTCTCTCTAAACCTGTTTTTATCAGTGCTAATTTACATATTTTTTTTTAGTTCAGAACTTCAGGATTATGTATTGCTTTTTATTTTTTCTTACAAATAATAAATCCTTATTTCATTTATTTATTTTTGCGCAGAATAGTGTTGGTAAAAAAATATTTTTATAAAAAAATATTTGTATCTCCCTCAATAATGTTGGTACCACTAAACTCCATGACTTTAACTAACGAGTTTGCATCACTGTAAAGCTTGAGTGCATTTAAAAATTTGATCTAAAACTGTTTTTATCAATGCTAATTTCCACAGTTTTTCATTTCAGAACTTCAGGATTATGTATTGCTTTTTGAGTGAATTTTTTTAAATACATCCTTATTTATTTGTTTGTGTTTGCAGAATAGTGTTGGTAAAACATTTGTATCTTCCTAAATAATGTTGGTAACACTAAACTATATGATTATACCTTCTGGTAATAAATAATGCTAACTTGTACTAGTAAACTCAGTAAACCTTCTGGCAGTAAATAATGTTAGCGTGTTCTTCATGTTGTCAACTGAATCATTGTGGTACAGATCCAGAATCCTTAAGATTTATTCCATGACAAAGGGTGCCATTTTCTGTGCTTGACCTGGGCGCCAGTAACCCTAGTTACGCCTCTGGAAATATGGATCTTCCCTTACTCTGTTAACACTTGTCGGAAACATCTAAAACATGTATATAATTTTCATAAATTTCTTACTGCTTTATGCACGACAGAAAAAAATATTTGCCGTCTTCATTGTAAAGTACTTCCGAATCTTTCATAACCTTTTACGGTTAATTTTTCTCTCATTCTTATCGTATGCCAGAGGAACAGGAAATTTTTATAGATATAATTTTTTTCCGTCTCTTTGAATACCCATTTCCTTCGGGGTATATATATATATATATATATATATATATATATATATATATATATATATATATATATATATTAACCACTGTAAGTTTAAAAGCTAACGAAGTTCTAATAATAAAACAAAAGAAATAGTCGACTCGAAGGAAGGGACTTCATTTGGAATGATGTGAAACCTTCCATGTAGCAGCTCGACGGGCGAGACTGAAAGGTGGCGGAAAACGCGGCTATTTCATGGCTGCTGCAAAGACGAGTTTTCCTTTTGGGTTGCTACATAAACGAGGAAGCAACTGTGCATAGCTGCGGTTATTGAATCATTCCTGGTGCGTTATCGCTATTTTTAGGTCTTGTGGTTTAAATGAGGAAGATCTTTTACCATTTTGATGTTCTGAGCCAAAATATTGTTTCTAAAATCATTTTCATTAATTGCAAGAGCCTGTTTTCTTCTTCGTTTTATGCTGAAATCTTCATTTAAATCATTCAAGCCCAAAAGCATTACGTAAAGATTTCAAGGACAAACGTCACCAAGTACTTTACGCTCCGCCTCCCTCTCCCCCCCCTCCCCCTTGGATATTTCCTGTGAACATTAGAAGAGCTGGAACAGCCAGACCTACTTGGATGAGAATGACAAGAAGGGAGGGTGGAGGTGAGTGGAGATTAGTGAAAGATGGAGCACAGGAAATACATGAGTGCCAGAATTTCAAAGAGTTCCTTTTCGTTACGCGGCGCTGGAGGAGACGACGACGAAGGTGACTTTGTGCTTATTTTCCTATCGACTTTTGGGCAAATTAAATATATTTGCTTTCAAGAGTGTGCACTCTGGTTACATCTATTTCTAGTAAATTTTCAAATTAATTTGAGAAGAACGATAATAAATCGAGAAACGGGACGTTCCTCCCAAAAAGGCAATCATGTCCCACGTGAACAGCAACAGCAGCAAACAACATAATAATGTTTGTAATATTTATATGATTAATTTTAACGCGTATAAGAAAATCTTATCAAATGGAAATTATTTTGAGTCTACGACTATTTTTCTTATTGGAATTTTAAATTGTAGTCATGTTATACTAAATGGTACTTAAACAACTATAATAAGATCAAGAAATGCGGTAAGAAGTTATTCATCTTAGGTGAATTTTTAATTATTAATTCCATTTCATCGTCAAATTTTCATTTATCTTCTACCGCTCTTGGCGGCCGGGTTTTGTAGTGAAATTGGAGGTCATGGCTGACGCGTTTCTTCTTGCTTTTGGCCTCTCCTGACCTTTCCGGCTCCTGTATCACTGTCGGTCGTATCGACATCATCACTTTCATAAACAACTTACCTTCAATCGTCAAGATACTGTTAATATCTGATTTATTGACGATAAATAATTACAATCACTGAGTTCTGGACCTAAAGGAAAGGACAAGATTCGCATACTGCCCAAGGGGCACAAGCTTACCGTTCATTGTGCTCAGGTTGGCCAACTTCAGCTCTCTCTCTCTCTCTCTCTCAATGTATGAATGTCAATGTATATATAAATGTATGTATGTATGTATGTATGTATGTATGTATGTATGTATGTATGTATGTATATATGTATGTATATATATATATATATATATATATATATATATATATATATATATATATATATATATATATATATATATATATACGGGGAGGTTGAATGTACAATATCCTGGAAGCGAAGAATTAGTTTTTTCACTGTTGAGAAAGAGAGAGAGAGAGAGAGAGAGAGAGAGAGAGAGGTGGGCTCAATGTCACATCCTGGAGAACTCAGTGACGACACCTTGTAAGAAGATTTGGGAATTTCAAAATACGAAACCGGATAAGTTATTCTTTATCATTTCCTAATCTTTTTCCTTCAGGCACCTTGCTGAATGCATCGTCACGATGCCATTTTTGCATGACAAGAAAGGGATGAGCAGTAATGAAAAGATGAAAAACATCTCATTATTTCTGTGCGTATACATACATAAATGCATAAATATACAAGCGTGTATAAACATACACACAGACACACACACACACACACACACACACACACACATATATATATATATATATATATATATATATATATATATATATATATATATATATATATATATATATATATATGTGTGTGTGTGTGTGTGTGTGTGTGTGTGTGTGTGTGTGATGTGTGATAATTAATAGACCGTGTGTGGATGATGTAGAAACTGGGATTTGTGTGGTCATGCCTGTACAAGAGACTGAAAAAGAGGTTTTTCATATAATGCAAGCACTGGAGTGTGAGAAGATGGAAAGGAGCATTGCTAAGTAAATATGAAAGGGTCGAAGCTGCTGATAAAGATTCCACGTGGGGTTATGAGGCAGAATTAGACAGTCGAAATTTAGGGGGTGAATGAAGCACTGTCGATTCTTCTCTGAAAGCCTCCCTCATAGAAAAACTTGGTTTACAAAAGTGGGTCTAATGGAGGAATGTTGCAAACAAAGACTAAATAATCACAGAATCCTATGGTTTAGATTTATCTAAGAGCAGGGACAATATTCATCTAAAAAGGGAATAACTTTTCTGACTTACTTTTTTAGACAGTCTCACGCATAACAGATACATAGCTATCAATGATTTTATATACTCATATATTCTATCTATCTTTTTATCTATCTATTATATATACATATATATTTATATATATATATATATATATATATATATATATATATATATATATATATATATATATATATATTTTTATTTTATTTCTTCGTTTTAACGTGCTCTTATACCCATTTATAATATATATATATATAATATATTACTTTTATCACTGGAATAATATCGTAATATAGAATATGAAGAGAGTATATGGCCATGAAGACAGTGAAACAACGATCCTTTGCCTTTACTCTAAGTCATATTCAAGTAAACAAAATACAATGATGTTTTATAAACAACAACTAAGATTACAGAGGAATATATCCTTTTTAATAACGAAAGATCTTGCATCCTGATGTTTCACTTTCCTCGAGGCCTCGGTCACAATCACTTATCAATTACAAATCCCTTTGGGTGTGCATGAGTGATCTTCAAGGTATATAGAGATTCGATATTAAGCAGTATTAGTGGCTTAATATTTGTAATTTATATATATATATATATATATATATATATATATATATATATATATATATATGTGTATATGTGTGTGTGTGTGTGTGTGTGTGTGTGTGTACAGAAAGAGAGAGAGAGAGAAAGAGAGAGAGAGAGGGAAATGAAAAAGTACCTAGTAATCAGCAGTAAATTATACAAATAGAGAGAAATGCAAATAGAGACGGCGGGTTTACAGTATGTGCTTTTGGCTTTGGGACTCTGGTGGGCGTGAGCTCCTTCAGGTGACTCAGCAGAAGAAGAGGCGCGTTGCGACCGAAGCTTCATTCTCACCAAGTGAGTATCTTCAAGTTGGGAGGAAGCTACAAAGATCCTTCATCACTGCCCCAGTACTTTTTGCTGTAAATTAAGTACATGTTTCTCCATGTTTCCAGTAGTAACAATAGACTCTTCTTCATTACGGCAAGTTCAAAGTTAGGCATCAGGATTTGCCGCCATTCCTTATTTGAAAACTTTACGGTACAGAGAATTCGAAAGACCTTAAAAATAGGTAATGTTGCCGATGCTGGAGAGGGCATCTCAAGAAAAGTCACGGAAACGGCGAAGGCTCCTTCCTAAACTTTCGTATATGAGTCGCTAATAAAAATAAATCCCTTTATATTCGGATACTCACGTATATATTCAGTATAACTAACAAATACATAAAGAATATTTACCGTTGCTTATTGAATGGACACACAAACAGAATATTTACCGTTGCTTATTGAATGGACGGCGAAAGCCCACTAAGCATGCTTTACAAGGACTTCCAGTTTCTAGAAAAGTCTTAAGGATGATGTTGCTGGGACCACACCCTCTTTCTAAACAACTAGTAGACGTTGGTATCCATTTACAACTGGGTGGACTGGTGTGCGGTAAGTCTGGAGCAATCTAGGGACTTTGCAAAAGTGAGGCGGCATCTGCAGCATTCAGCCAAGGCTTCCATTGTGGCTGATTGTCCCATCTAAATCATGCTCTTCACTGCGTCATAATGCAGAAAAGTACTAATTCTCTCTCTCTCTCTCTCTCTCTCTTCATGTTTTCCGCCGATCCGCTTACTGGCAGAAATCAAGGACAAATGATACACCACGTCTACTCCTTTGGCAAGATGAGTAAACCCTGGAAGGCGGCAATTTCTTCTGGATTCTATCACTGCACTGAGTGTCCTCTGCATTCAGACAAATATTTTCTAATAACATTCTCGTACCTTTCAACGTCATATTCTCATGAAGTCTCCTCATCTAAGGCCGAGAAAATAACCTATATAGGCTAGAACGCTTTAGGGAAGCTGGTAATATGAAAGTAAGAGAACCGGTAGAAATGTTACGCTTCCTCTGTATTCCTAGAAACAAAACAGAAATTAACGATTTTACCCAAAGAGGCTCTCTCTCTCTCTCTCTCTCTCTCTCTCTCTCTCTCTCTCTCTCCTCTCTCTCTCTCTCTCTCTCTCTCTTTCCCTTCCTCTCTAAAGCAAGACTGAATGGTATGTTTCTGAATCAGAACTAGCAGAGCCGTGAGTAGCTCGTGTAAAGAGCTTTAAATATCTAACGATTTTACGGAGAATGAAGACACTAATGTTTGCGTGGATTTCACACTCTTCTTCTTCCAAGTCATAACCACTATCCTCCTGTGCTTCTGTCCATGCATTTGTCCTTGCCACGGTTGTCCTTAGTGCGTGTCATTTATACTTTGTTGCGGGTTGTGCATCAGAATTAAGTTAAGAATCTACATACTGCACTACGTCTGCTTTAGTTAGATATTGCTAGGAATAAAGCTTCCCTTCAGCGAATGAACCAACGAGTTTAATTTGACAAGGAAACGTCTTATTTAAGACTACCAATGCCCGCCGCAAGAGTTGTACTGTGTGGTAAAAACCAGTTTACAAAAGGGCATTCTTTTTTATTCAACCCCGTGAAGCCGTCCATGAGTTGTTTCCTGAACTCAAGGGAGATTAAAAAAGAAGAAGAAGAAGGAAAAAAGAGCCCAGAGTCACTGTCTTTTGGAGAGGTTAATACAACTTAGTTTAAAGATACTGTATTAAGCTGATTGTTCAACATGATTCTCGGAAAACTCTGTTCTTTTGGCTGAAATTCATATGAAGCGCTGGGAGCGGATCGTTGGTTATCTATCGTCTGACCTTTAAGAGAATAATAGCCGATGAAGTAAGAATGCAGGATGGTTCTAGTTCAGTCATACCATGCAAAAAATCGAGATGTTGTGCAATGAGGTAAACCTGTTCTGCGTTTTATGATCAGGCAAGAATTCGTAGCTTGGGCATGCACGTATGAAATAATGTGAAAAATATACAATAGTTTGCACTCAAAAAATCTTTAAGAGACCAGTTTTCAGGTACTTTATAAATCTTTGGCAATTCGAAAAAAATCCTTTTGAAAAGAGGTATGCGTCATTTTCAAAAGAATGGATTGCTACCTAATGAGAATAAAACAGTTCATTTGTATAGGATCCAGGCAATATATATCAGAAATTTTGGACCACCTCCAAATTAATTTTAATGGAAATATCATTAAACCAATGACGACAGTAAAAAATCTGGGTGTTTACTTTGACCGACTGGTTATACAGTAAAAAAATCTGGGTGTTTGCTTTGACCGACTGGTTATCTAGTTGTCCAACGGAAAATTTTGTTACCGGGATTACCAGCCGTCAGGGGGAAGACCTATCCGTAAGTAGAGCCAAAACTGATATTGGATCACGACCGGTAAAGATAAACATACGAGTCCTTGTCTATGCAATAAGGTTCCACTTAAAATGAAAGAAGCTTTTTAATTACCTTTTGAGCGCTATTTTACGGCACTTTAATCTTATCTACTGATCCTGTTGTATGTAGCACAGTTTGAGAATGTTGCCATTTGTGTTTTTATTATGTGTCACACCGCATATATTTGTGATTTTGATTTGTAGAATATCCAAAGTATATTGAAAATAAAGATTATTATTATTATTATTATTATTATTATTATTATTTATTATTATTATTTCTCTCTCTCTCTCTCTCTCTCTCTCTCTCTCTCTCTCTCTCTCTCTCTCTCTCTCTCATAACGTGAGAGGTAACTGTAACTCTCTCAAAGGTAAACAAACCAATATTGATATTATACAAAATGCGCCTGATGAAGCTCTGCATTAGAATTAGTAATTGAATCTACTGTGGAAATTTACGGTGAATCCGAAAACCGAATGACTTAGTGAATCGTTTTTGAATAAAATATCTGTAAATTTATAAGCCATCCGATTTATTTTACGTAAGGCCTCATATATTTATAACAGTGGCAAAATCAATGCAACCTGTTTCAGGTCATTTGTCCTTTCTTTGCTTGAATACTGTTATCCGGTGTGGATGTCTACTTCTGCCTGAGATTCATCTCTTTTAGATTGAGTGGTTCATGGTGGTAGGTTTCTGTTTCCTAATATTAGCTGTTATGACTTGGTCCGTCGACGGATGGTGTCTTGTTTGTCAATTTTTCATAAGATGTATTTTAACAGATCTTTTACTTTCACAACTGATCCATGATCCTCTCTTCGAGCCGAGAGCAGCCAGATTTGCTGGGCAGTAGCTCCAGTATGCATTAAAAGTGCCCAGCTGTCGAACTTCTCAGTTCCAGAGGTATATAGTTAATTCCTCACACCGTTTGGACTATAAAACAGTTTCCCTGAGGACGTTGTGCAATTGGAACTTCAAAATTTCAAGCAAAGATGAAACTCATGATTAACCTAAAACAATTCTCCTTGTATTTTAATAACATTTTTACAATTTTCTTTAATTTATTTTTTATTTTGTTCATTTATTTTTTCTTTTCTAATAATTGATCTCTTCTTTCTGTATGTCCTATTGCCTTCTTATACTTCTTTCAAAGGAATACCATATTCGTTGGAAGCTTGAATTTCGAATCAATGGCCCCTGTGGGCTCCCTCCATATGAATTGGGTTCATGTTCTGAATAATAATAATAATAATAATAATAATAATAATAATAATAATAATAATAATAATAATAATTCCCATAACAAAAGTACTGCAGAAGATGGATGCTTGGTACCAACTCAAGAAAGGAGGCAACAGAATTAACCATCTGATGTTCATGGACGACATAAAGCTGTATGGTAAGAGCATCACGAAAACAGATACCCTAATCCAGCTGTAAGGATTGTATCTGGGGACATCAGGATGGAGTCTGGAATAGAAAAATACGCCTTGGTCAACAAACAAAAAGGTAAAGTAACAAAGACTGAAGGGATAAAGCTACCAGACGGGAATAGCATCAAACACATAGATGAGACAGGTTACAAATACATGGGAATAACTGGAGAATATAAAACACCAAGAGATGAAGGACACGATCAGGAAAAAAATATATGCAGAGACTTAAGGCGATACCCAAGTCAAAACTCAACGCCGGAAACATAACGAAAGCCATAAACACATGGGCAGTACCAGTAATCATATACAGCGCAGGAGTAGTGGAGTAGACGAAGGCTGAACTCCGCAGCATAGACCAGAAAACTAGGAAACACATGACAATACACAAAGCACTACACCCAAGAGCAAATAAAGACAGACTACACATAACACGAAAGGAAGGAAGGAGAGAGCTACTAAGCATAGGGGACTGCGTCAACATCGAGAGCAGAGCATTGGGGCAATATCTGAAAACCAGTGAAGACGAATGGCTAAGGAGTGCACGGGAAGAAGGACTGATAAAAGTAGACGAAGATCCAAAATATACAGAGACAGGAGAATTAAAAACAGAACAGAGGAATGGCACGAAAAACCAATGCACGGACAGTACATGAGACAGACTAAAGAACTGGCCAGCGATAAAACATGGCAATGGCTATAGAGGGAGAATTCAAGGGGAAACAGAAAGAATGCAAACAGCGGCACAAGATCAGCCCTAAGAACCAGATATGTTCAAAGAGCATTAGATGGAAATAACATCTCACCCATATGCAGGGAAGTGCAACATAAAAGACGAGGCCAAAACCACTTAGCAAGCGAATGTCCGGCACTTGCACAGAACAGTACAATAAGAGGCATGATTCAGTAGCAAAAGCCCTTCACTGAAGCCTATGCAAGAAACACCAGCTAGCTTGCAGTAATAAGTGGTATGAACACCAACCTGAAAGAGTGATAGAAAACGATCAGGCAAAGATCCTCTGGGACTATGGTATCAGAACAGATAGGGTGATACGTGCCAATAGACCAGACGTGACGTTGTTTGACAAAATCAAGAAGAAAGTCTAACTCATTGATGTCGCAATACCATGGGACACCAGAGTAGATGAGAAAGAAAGAGAAAAAATTGATAAGTATCAAGACCTGAAAACAGAAATAAGAAGGATATGGGATATGCCAGTGGAAATTGTACCCATAATCATAGGAACACTAGGCACGATCCCAAGATCCCTGAAAAGGAATCTAGAAAAACTAGATGCCGAAGTAGCTCCAGGACTCATGCAGAAGAGTGTGCTACTAGAAACAGCGCACACAGTGAGAAAAGTGATGGACTCCTAAGGAGGCAGGATGCAACCCGGAATCCCACACTATAAACACCACCCAGTCGAATAGGATGACTGTGATAGACAAAAAAAATAATAAAATAAATAAATAATAATAATAATAATAATAATAATAATAATAATAATAATAATAATAATAATAATAATAACAGATGAGAATTTTATTTATATATGTCAAGTGAAATATTGTTTAATAACTCGAAATCAAATAACCGCAACATTAGACACAAATCACACCAAGACATCAAATGCATATATAGCATGCATTAGATCATTGCATACAATTATTGCAAATGCATCCGCTATGGGGGCACTTGTATCAAACACATCTGCAGGAAAGAGTGAGACTGCTTCAGAGATTTAATTATGTATCAGTCATAAACGATCACTCGGTCGCTTGTCAAGATGTACGATAAGATTGATTGATTGATGGACTGATCTATAAATTTTAGGCAGACATGCCAAGCACTTGGGCAACTTAGGTCATTCGGCGCTGAAAAGAAAACTGACAGTAAAAAGGTCTGAAAGGTGCAACAGGAGGAAAACCTCAAAGCAGTTGCACTATGAATCAATCGTTAGGAGGGGTGGAAAGTAAGATGGAAGAAGAGAATATGAATGAAAGGAGTTGAAGCTAGGGGCCGAAGAGGCGCTGCAAAGTATCTTAAGTAATATCTATATTACACCGCGTGAGGTGCAGTGATTGCACTACCCCCCTACAGGGATGCACGATAAGAGACGAGGTAATCATATCATTGCCATAAACGGCCCAAACCAGATTGTCAACGCGTCCTGCCAAGATGTTACCAAACTTCGTCGGCCTCTTCCAGCTGGAACTCGGGTAAAAAGCGACGGGTTCAACTGCTTCACTTACAAGAGCACTTCAGCTTACTTAACTAACCGAAAGCTTAGGCAGAGGTAAGTGGAAGAACAAAATCTGAGTTTTTGAAAGTATACTTGTGAAATATTTCTCGGAAACCTTGGAGATCAGGGAAAGAATTGCTCTTAGGCGTTATCTGACATTTAGTAATCGGATGATGAACTTTCAGGGAGCAGATTTTTCTTTCACTTGGAAAACGGTTTCAAAATCAAACTGAAGAGAGATCATGAACATTTTCAAAGTAGGACAAAATTAATAAAAAAAAAGGGAAAAAAGAATGAAAAGCAGAAATAATAATCCTCATGTGCTTCTGAATGATCATCATCAGTGGAGTTGGCAAGTCTCATGGAAACTCTGACGGCCTCGGGCGCTGCGGATCTCTACTTATTACTTAGAAGTGAAGAAGAAGAATGTCCTTCACACGGCATTCCATTTAATTGAGTGCTCATTTCTTTCTTATATTAAGATTCTTGAGTTTCTCTCCCTCGATCTGTTAAAAAAATTCTTAATCTTTCAGGTTCTGTGTTTTTCTAGAATATAAGTATTTGGTCAAGGCGATTTTCTTTATAGGGTTGATATTCTATAACTATTTCTGTTATTCAATATTTGACTTTTGGATTTTATCAGAACGACATGGTGCAATAAAAATATTTGAATGCAGAATTTATTAAGTTTATAACACTGCCGGGTTAGCTCTCAACAGCAAGAATATATGGATTCCGTCATCAATGAATACAAAGCCAGAATATCTCAAGAAAAAATCTCCAGTCAGGATACTTCAGTGGTGCCGGAGGCTGCAAGACCAGTGGTGGTTCAACTGAGAGAGCCAAACTTACACAAAGGGGAAGCCCCAGTCAACGAGACCTTAGTCCATTCAGGTCCGAGACCGCTTCACCCAGACCAAATTTCAACATTCAGTGACTTTGCTCAATCATCTCCATCAAGGGAAGATCATTACGATTCAGTGCCTTGCCTGATTTCGTTTCAGTGATTTCTATCTTGTTCGAAGAACAACCCTACGCATGCCTTCTGAACGAGTCTCTCTCTCTCTCTCTCTCTCTCTCTCTCTCTCTCTCTCTCTCCTCATAATTCGAGCGCTCAGCTTGTGTGATCCCCAAAGCGGGGGATGAAAGTCGGGGCACAGGCTCGTACTCTTGCAAATCCAGAGTGCCCTGATGATCTAAACAGCGAATTAGGCACC
>NC_089761.1:62306772-62321772 GCF_040412425.1 Macrobrachium rosenbergii
CAGTGAAGTTAAACAAGATTAATAAGGCTTACAGTTATGAGACTATTTGAATAAGAAAGCTGATGATGTTGATAAAAGTCAAGTATGCAGAATGTGTCACTATAAATAGGGTAGAACACTGACTCTTTAACGAAATATTGTGAAAGAAAGAGGAAAATACCTCTATAAAGAAGAGATAGATTATTAATAACTTCAGAAAAAGAAAAATCTAGGCAGAACTTGTGGTAATGTATTACTGTACTTTAATCTGTTATCACAGTTTTTAATTGAAAATGTAATTTCCCCGTGGTTTAATGTGTGCTTTGAACGTTTCTAACATTCGTTTAGTTAGCAAATAAGTACCTTGAGAGATAGTGGACTCCCCGTTATATCATACAACTTGGGGTACCCCAGTGGAAAAGCAAGGTTTTTGGGTGGGGGACAACACTAAACGAGTAAAATACACATGTTGATTTAACTTAACCGAACTTACGGGGATGGGCCCTTTCCTAGCCTTTGCCCTCTCTGGACCTTCCCACCTAACCTAACCTTTGTAGGATAGAGGGATCAACTGTCTCTAAGAAGCTGTCGTTACAACATAAAGTAAAATAATACTGAACATATTTATGAGGTCATGAGTAAGAGATATGAAGGGGATAATTAGATCTACTAGAAAATGAAGATCAGAATGTATTTGTGAATGAATACAGGTTTTTTTAATTGGAATCAATAATAAGATGGTAAACACCAGGTCAAAGCAGAATCTCTAAAAAGATATTTTTAGCTGAAAATTAAATGACACCTTGTATAGCCTACTCTGTAAGGGCGACAAATCGCGCCTCTCTTTCCTTATGTTTCTTCTTTCAGATGTACATTAATCACGTCATGTATTTTACCTGTCTTTATTTCAGATTCTTTGTGCCTCATCTTATGCATCCTTGTACGGCCTTTCTGCCGATATGTATATCTACCTTTTATATGTCATGTAACAAATATACGTATTTTTATGCTTGCTAAAAAACACAAATCATGCATGGACGCAGAGGGGGCCTTGGGTTGCCCGCTACCTTTCTGTTCACTTTTTGTCTTATAAACACCTGTAGAGAATAATAAAGGATCAGTGTTTCACTTCTGACTTTTCTTGAAGCCTCACACTGGTGACCCCGGGTCAGGGACAGGTAGCGAGGTTTTGGCCCAGCCATTAACGGACTAACTACGGCCGCATCCCACCATCAAAGAGCCTTTAGCAGACTAACTGTGGCTTAAAGTTTAGGCCTCTGGAAGCACCCTACCTGGCGGAAACCATGCCATTAACGGACTAAATACAGCGTACCCAAAAGGGCACGTTTTGGCATTTCGTTCAACCTCTCAAACAGATCAGCACCATTAACGAACTCAATACGGCGCATTTTCCCGCGTTTTGGTGCGTGAGCAGTCAAGATGTCAGAGGCAGAACCTCAATGCGAACCCACGAGCATCACCTGCACGCCGCTCTCACCAACAAAGCCAGACACTGTCAAACTTCCCCTGTTCTCACGCCAAAACACGGCATCATGGTTCTGGCGCACAGACGCGCATTTTCGCATGGTGTGCATCTCAGACGATGCTACAAAATCAGACATAGTCATGACGGCGCTCCCAGAAGAAGTATTCAATAGAATCTCCCCCTGGCTAGACACACAACCAGACAAAGTCACATACACAGACTTAAAAAACAAACTGCTGAATTCCTACTCCATGCCCATTTCTGAGAGAGCGCAGCGAGCATATGACCTGTTATCCCAGCCCCTCGGAGATGCATCAACCAGGGAAGCCTGGGACCAGTTGTTGGTGTTAGTAACACTCCCAGGTTGCGACGAGAATGGGAGGAAGAGAACAATTGGCCTGACAAAAGCAATCTTCCTTTGGCGCCGCCCTGGGAGCCTGCAACCTGTCGGAGGAAGATGGCGACGACGACAGAGACATCAGCGCCGTTTATAAGAAGAGACCACCATTCAGAGAGCACAAGACATGGCCAAACCCGACGTGGTGTCTACCATAGAAAGTTTGGGACCAATGCCAGAACCTGCAGGCCTCCGTGTTCTTTCACAAAAAACGACAAAGGCGGCCACAAATAACAGCTGTGGCAGTGAAACCCAACTCCCCCCCGCCCAGCGGGGTTTTTCATCACAGAACAGATCTCCAAACGCCACCTGCTGGTTGATACGGGGACAATGCAGTCGGTTTTCCCACCATCCAGGGAAGCTTTAGAAAAAATACCTGACTCACTGCCCTCCCTCATAGCAGCAAATGGAACTCCCATCCGCACTTATGGTACAACGACCCGGGCTATCTCAATCCTGGGGTGCAGATACCACTGGCCTTTCGTTGTAGCAGATGTCAAGTTCCCTCTGCTGGGCGGATTTCCTAGGGCACCACAGACTCCTAGTCAATGTCGCCAGACAACGCCTCCCCGACACAGGGACGTGCCATTCCCATCAGCTCCCCACCTGACCTGGGATGCCCTCCATATGCTCCGCAGCCCCCAACAGCTACACGTCCCTCCTACAGGAATGCCCAGACGTGTTCAAACCAGAACTACGCCAGTCACTAGGGGCTTCGGCAAAGCACAGCAACTTCCACCACAATGGGCCCACCAACCCATGCCAAGTTCCAACGTCTGTCCCCCAAGAAGTTACAAGATGCCAAACGGACCTTCACAGAAATGGAACGCATGGGCGTTTGTAAAAAGGCATCAAGCCTGTGGGCGCCCCCTCCCCACATGGTAAAAAAATCTGATGGTTCATGGAGGCCCTGCAGGGACTATCAGCGCCTGAATTTGGTAACAACACCCGATCACTACCCCCTCCCTAACATGCAAGACCTGACAGGCACCCTCCATGGAGCCAAAGTTTTCTCCAAGATGGATCTACTGAAGTTGTACTTCCAAGTCCCTGTGCATCCCAACGATATCCCAAAGACTGCCATCATCACGCCCTTCGGGAGCTACACATTTTCCTATTCCACTTTCGGTCTCAAGAATGCAGGTGCCACCTTCCAGCGCCTGATGGATACCATCTTCTTGGGAGATCTGCCCTTCTGCATCTGCTACGTCGATGACATCCTCATTTTTTCCAAGTCCACAGAGGAACACCTTCGCCACGTCCGCGCTGTCGTGAAACGCCTGCAGGACAGCGGATTAGTTGTCAAGTTCGACAAGTGTATCTTTGGGAAAGGAAAAGTAGACTTCCTGGGCCACGAGATTTCCCCAGCAGGAGTGTGCCCCACGGCCTCTAAAGTAAAAGCTATAGAAAATTTCCCGGAACCACAAACCATCAAGGCCCTTCAGGAGTTCCTTGGGATGATAAATTACTACCGGCGCTTCATCCCAGATGTTGCCCACATCATGTACCCCCTGACGTCAATCCTGAAGGGGAGACTGAAAACACTAATGTGGGAAGCTTCGCAGCAGCAGGCATTCATCCAGATGAAAAGGGCCCTCTCCAGTGCCACCACCTTAACTCACCACAATCCCACCACTGCCATCAGGCTGACAACGGACGCCAGCAACATTGCCTGTGGTGCAGTACTAGAGCAACTGGTGAACAGCACGCCCCAGCCCTTGGCCTTCTTCAGCCACAAGATTTTGCCAGACGAAACCCGCTACAGCGCCTTCGACAGAGAGCTGCTAGCCATCTACCAGGCCGTGAGGCACTTCAAGTACCTGCTGGAGGGAACCGAATTCACAATCCTAACAGACAACAAACCCTTGGTTCATGCATTTGCAAAACAGGTGGATGCCTGGTCTGCAAGGCAGCAGCGGCACCTAACTGCCATCTCCAAGTTCAGTTGCACCACCAATTACATCCCTGGTAAGAAAAACCCAGTGGCCAACACTCTGTTAAGAATAGAGATCATTTCCCTTCACCTTGGCATCGACTACAAAGACCTCGCAAGGGAACAAGCAGCAGATCTGGAGACAGCGGACTACAGAACAGCAGTGACGGCTCTCAAATGGGAAGACGTGCCCTTAGCAAATTCAGACATAACCCTCCTCTGCAACACCAGCACAGGCCGCCCACGCCCCCTGGTGCCCGCATCGAGGAGGAAACAAGTGTTCGACATCGTCCATGGCCTCTCCCATCCATCGGGGTGCACAACAGCATGCCTCATGACTGACAAGTTCGTCTGGCACGGCATCAACAAGGACGTCCGCCAGTGGGCAAGGAGCTGCATCCCATGCCAGACGAGCAAAACATCCCGGCACACTGAATCTGGGATCGGCGATTTTCCTCAGCCTCATCGGCGATTCGGCCATATCCATATTGATGTCATCGGGCCCCTTCCGCAGTCAGGGGGAGCCAGATATTTCCTGACGATCATAGACCGCTCCACCCACTGGCCCGAAGCAACCCCCATGGATGAGGCATCAACGACATCATGTGTAGCTGCCCTCCTCTCCAGTTGGGTAAGCATCTTTGGAGTGCCAGACAGCATCACTATGGACCAGGGAACTGCCTTCCTGTCAGAGCTCTGGGTCTCCTTGGCATGCCTGATGGGTACAACTCTGCACAGCACAACAGCATACAACCCCACAGCGAACGGCATGGTCGAAAGGGCGCACCGCTCTCTGAAAGCAACTCTCATGGCATGCTGCACCGATGAGAAGCAGAAGGAACAGCTGCCCTGGGTCCTGATGGGTCTCCACACCACACTGAAAGCAAATGGTGGCGCTTCCCCTGCTGAGAAAGTCTACAGGAAAACACTGGCCGTACCCGGAGAGTTCTTCCCTCCGTCGGCTGACAGCGCCGACACCCCGCCTCCCGAGGTTGAGGGAACTTGCACAAAGGTTTGTGCCCTGCCACAAGACCTTCACCGACAGAACCGTCACCTACAGCCCACCCGCCTTACACTCCTGAGCCTATGTCTTCGTCAGGGTGGACGCCTGTTGGCCACCCTTAACCAGGCCCTACAGGGGGCCCACCAAATCATCAGGCTGGCCAGCAAAGCATTCCTCCTCGACATCCACAGGTGGGAGGACTGGATCACCATCGACAGACTGAAACCCACATTCCTGTTAGACAGCGAAATTTGCGAAGAAGTAGGCAGGCGCCCCAGAGTTCCCCTGCAATACCTGCCTGAAGGCGCACCCACTTCCCCACCAAAGTGGGGCCCGGAACGGCCCGGAAAATGCATCCTGCCGTCCCCAGGTGTCATCTCCACCCTGCGCCCACAGTTCTTCAGAAGCAGGGGCCCGCACTGACTACCTCAGCGCATCCATGATTAATGTTGATCCATCCAATAATTGGTCCCCTAATTATTGTCTTGGGGGGGGAAGTATTTGTAAGGGCGACAAATCTCGCCTCTCTTTCCTTGTGTTTCTCCTTTCAGATGTACATTAATCACGTTATGTATTTTACCTGTCTTTATTTCAGATTCTTTGTGTACCTCATCTTATGCATCATTGTATGGCCTTTCTGCCGATATGTATACCTACCTTTTATATGTCATGTAACAAATGTACGTATTTTTATGCTTGCCAAAAAACACAAGTCGTGTATGGACACAGAGGGGGGCCTCGGGTCGCCCGCTACCTTTCCATCCGCTTTTTGTCTTATAAACACCTGTCAAGAATAATAAAGGTTCAGTCTTTCACTTCTGACTTTTCTTGAAGCCTCACAACTCAAAGTAGCACTAGGCTGTTTTGCAGTATGTGGAATGAAGAAGCAAAGCCTAATGATCAGGAATTGGAAGTCATATATATGTATGTATGAATATATGTATTATATATATGTATGTGTGTGTGTACATACAAGTAATCTCTTGATTATATGGATTAATTGAGACAAGGCCCGGTCGGATAAAAGCGAAATCTGGAGAAGCACAAGTAAAAAACTCAATGGGTGTAAACAGCAACTCCGTACCCTTACTCCCTCTACCTTGTCAATACCACATAACTGTAATACACTTATGAACAACAACCATCACACTTTAAACTGGGAACTTTTTGCAAAAAGAAATTATCTACCTTATTTTCTCATATTTGTAACAAATATACTGTATAAAAACACTTAAAAAACAAACCCTTCTTGTTCTCTTGTATGTAATGCATTACGGTAGTTTACACAAACAATTTTTTCATAAAAAAAACTCTTTAATTTAAAATACACATAACCAAAATTAACAATTCTACAAATAAAAAAATACTTTTTCTGACTCATCTGTGTGGGCTGCCCTTGGTGCTTGCAGTCCTACCGCAATTTCCGCAGAAATTGCTGTAGGACAGGTAATTTTTTCCGGATGTGGGATAGGCCTAGGCATAAGTGTGCAATAAGCAGGATAGTGGGTCACACAGCTAGAGTATGGAGGAAATCGAATATGAATCAAAGTGTGACTGGGGCAAATGGAGAGCAGAATCAGGGAAATAGAGTATGAAGAGGGTTCGTTAGGGTAAACCTTCAGAGCCAGTGGTTGAAAGTGTGAATGAATGCAGGTAAGAGTAGAAGATGATATGAGTAAGCAAGAGGAAAGCTTGCTAGAAGAGAAACAATTATAATTAACAGAGACAGCTAAGACTAGGAGGAAGAAGGAAAAGGCATGATAGTGTCAGCATAGGAGTAAAGGCTGAAGAATTAGCTGAAATAGATAATGAATTAGATCATACATTTAGTATTTTTACCCATAATTAACAAATAATCTGTGTACTGATTTATGACCTGTGACAATAATTTGGTCAATAAAATTTGATGAACATGTTAGGACAAAACATAAGATTAGGTTAGGTTGAATTGTGAAGTGAGAACAAGGACTGACAGCAGGGAGGACGGTGGTGGTCGTATATTGGTCAGCTTTCATGCATTAAATTATTAAATAAAAAAAACATTTATTTGTCAAATTAACTAATGATTTAAACATTTAATTGGCTTTTTTTCTTTGTTCTCTTTCATTAATACTAATGGCAACTCCATCTTATTGCAGGTCTGCTGTGGTGGGAAGGAGCTCTATTACTTTGGTGTAATGCTTGGAAGTGAATATCTCTTTGAAGTGGTGTTTGGCTGCAGTATGGGAGGACTGAAATAATAAAAGACATTAGAAAGTGACAGCAGGTGTTGTGGGTACCCAATAAGGTACCTGCTTCTCAACTTTGCCCAGCGGTTGAGACAGGATGTGCTGCTGACAAGCAGACTGGGGATCTGCTTTTCAAACACCTTGTCGTTGTCACAGCCACAGGCTGAAAACTAAGCTGGCATTGTCAAGGAAGTTACACTAATTTGGAAAAATTAAGCTGTGTCAGGGCCTACTATCACCAAAAAGCATTTATAGGCTTTGCCATCACCCACCAAGCTGACAGTTGCACCCTGAGGCTGTTTGGAGTACTGTGCACCTTGCCCTAAATGTAAACAAATATGGCGTCCTAGAAGTGACGCGACTTGTATATGTTGGCTTTGGGGAAACCACTCGCAACTAACCATGCTTACAACGGTCTTATGACAACCTCTTTTAGTGATATGAATGGCTCACAACAATACCAATGATTTACAAAGAAAATATCTTCAGTCCAGCATAAGTATGATGATCATCATAAATTAAATAGTAAAATACTGATTGACTGAGTGTTGGTTAGTTCCTGGTTAGGAGAGATTGGTTCAGTGAATGTTTGTCTACAGGAATTCAACGAGTTAACCTGTGCTGACTGTACATTTTGTAAATAAAACTATTAACAAATAAATCTAAGTTAAGTAGAAATTGTGTGATTTACTCCTCAAGATTAACCATTTCTCTTGCTCAACACCTTAAATAACTGAACACTGGTCTCTAATAAAAAAAAAAACACACACACACACAACAGCATGGTTAGTTGCAAGTGGTTTCCCCAAAGCCAACATATACAAGCCGCGTCACTTCCAGGACGCCATGTTTGTTTACATTTAGGGCAAGGTGTGCAGTGCTCCAAACAGCCTCAGGGTGCAATTGTCAGCTTGGTGGGTGATGGCAAAGCCTATAAATGCTTTTTGGTGATAGTAGGCCCTGACACAGCTTAATTTTCCCAAATTAGTGTAACTTCCTTGACAATGCCAGCTTATTTTTCAGCCTATGGTTGTAGCAACAACAGGGTGTTTGAAAAGCAGATCCCGTCTACTTGTCAGCAGCAACATCCTGTCTCAACTGCTGGGCAAAGTTGAGAAGCAGGTACCTTCCAGACAGGTTGTGTTCTGTTCAGCTCAACAAGATGGAAGTCTCCTGAATTCCATCATCCAGCTCAATCTTTACTGCAGGCTCTACTACTATTTCAAATTCGAGACCAGAAAAATGCTTACTCAAAATAACAAAAAGACAGAAAAGCAAAGATACTTCAGCAGTTATAGTGTGCCCACATACTTGTGATTGTTTATATTGTTGTACATAATATATTTTTTTTCAATTACCACTGTTAGGTGGATTTATTTATGTGGTCATAATTTCATTCAACATTGGATGCATACATAAAATCAAAATTTTTTTAAAGTAAATTGTATTTTTCCTAATGTGAGGTTCAAGAAATGTCAGAAGTGAAAGACTGATCCTTTATTGTTGTTGTTTTAGATTTAGCTGGCCTTGTGCCAGCACGGGCTCTTGCTTCTAGGGCAGCCCGTAACCTTTATTATTCGCGACAGGTGTTTATCATACAGAAAGCGGACAGAAAGGTAGCGGGCTACCTGAGGCCCCCCGCTGCGTCCATGCGAAGGTTGTGTTTGGTAATAGGCATAAAAAGATATATACAGTATAATGCGTTACAGAACATGTAAAAGGCAAGTGCATATATTGGCGGACAGGCCGTACAATGATGCATACAATGAGATACATAAAGAATCTGAAATATCAACAAGTAACATATATGATGTGATTAATGTACGTATGAAGAGAAACACAAGAAAGGAGAGGCGATTTGACGCCCTTACAACCCCATAGTACCAGGAGTATACGAAATACCATGCAAAGACTGCAAAGGTAAATATTTCGGAGAAAGCGGTAGAGGATTAGAAACTTGTTTAGGGGAACATAGACTGGCTTTCTCATTACATTCTCAAAATAGTGCAATAGTTACCCACGCATTCAGTAACGATCATAGACCAGACTGGAACAGAGCCAACATCATTCACAAAAGTAACAAAGTCAACATAAGAAGATTAGTCGAGGGCGCCGCCACAGATATAGGAGAATCATTTAAGGGAAATAAGTCGTTCGTTAACGAGGACCCGCTAGTTAACTCCCATGTAATCAAAACATTTATTAAAGGTTTTAATGTTATGACAGGCTCTTCTTTCCTTCGTCTGATGATGGCGTTATCTCTGACATCACCCCCGCAGACACCTTATAACAGCCGGGATTCCGAGGATGTCACCGCTAACTATGAATTACATGCAGAACAACAACAACAGGTGAGGAGATCAAGAAGGATAGCCACGAAGAATATAAGAGGAGAAGCAATCGCCTAGTTTGATAGTTGGCCGTCCTGCTTGTCGCCTTGTCCGTTGGAAAAACACATCGTTGAGGTCGTCCACTGGTTCCATACTTAAAACTGGAGCCAACATATTTACTTATTGTGTCAATAATTTTTAGTTAGACTGAAGATGAACCCAGGACAGGGTTCGAAAGCTTTTGTAACTTTTTTATAAAATCAACAAGAATTCACCATTGAATATTATTGTGGACCTGATATACAAACTAGAAATTGTTGGGAGAATCGAGGCAGGATGGTCTAGGGGAATGTCCAGGAGTCAGGCCCACAAGGTCATGGCAAAAGGCCATCAAGAGGACATTGAGGAGTGGACTTTGATGTGGTTTCGTCAGCAAAGGGCTGTTGGCATGAACTTACGCAGTGCTGAGTTGAAGGCTGCAGCCGTGAAGTTCGCAGGCCTGCATAAGATTGCGGACTTAAAGGTGTCTTGGCTGGGTATTCACGATCAGGTTTACCAGTCAGTTCACCCGAGACCGTTCGACTGACATTATCAACATGAGTCTAGCACAGGCATCTTTCCCAAATAGTGAAAAGCTTGCTTGTATAAAGCCGGCCTATAAAGGAAGAGGTGATAAAGAAAATCTTAGCTTCTATAGATCAGTATCGAACCTATCATATTTAACAAAACTTATAGAAACGGAAGTTCACAAACAAACATGGAAACACTTGAAACAACTCAACATTATACCTGATGATCAGTTAGCATACAGAAAAAACCACTCAACAGAGGCTACATTGTGTGCAATTATAAATGATATGGTAGAAATGATAGCAAATGGAAAATGTGGCATAATGGTTATGCTTGACCTAAGTGCAGCATTTGACATAGTTGACCACATCTACTGTTTGAAGACCTGAGAGCAGTAGGCATTGAAGATACTTACACAAATGGTACAAAAGCTACTTAGAAAATAGTAAGGTTACAGTGGTTACACCAAATGTGAAATCAGAAAAGAAAGGCCTAACAAAAGGAGTGCCCCAAGGTAGCGTTCTGGGCCCACTGCTATTTGGTATTTACACAATTGAATCATCTAGAATTCTAAATACGCACAAGGTTAAGTAGGCTATAAACTGTATGCTGATGATACTCCGTTCTATTTTCCTGTTGAAACGGTAGAAGACACCATTAGTAAAAGTGATGCAATAATGAAAGATATAAAAAAAATGGATGTCGGCGAAGAAATTGAAACTTAATGAAGACAAAACTGATTGTATGCTATTTGGATCTGACAGTGCACTACGAAAATACGAACACTTCAAAAGAATAACTATTGGTTCGTCAACAATAAATATTGTAGCAGCAGTGAGGAACTTAGGAGTATTTATTGATAATAAATTGTCGATGAAGAACCATATATTGCATATTACAAAAACCTGTAACTATCATATTAGAAACATTGCATTTGTAAGAGGTGCAAAAGAAACGAGCAGGTAAAAGTTACTGCTGGTTTATTATAGATTCAGGCAGTTTATATAGCGGCCGACTGGCGCCGAACCGCGGAAGACAATGACATGGAGCGTGACCTGAGGTCAAAAACAATTAACAATACTATTCGGCGAACAAGTATGATTTACAATACAAAAACATATAGAACTTCAATATGGATACAATCTTGATGCCTGCGAATAAAGAAACATATGATACATGATTTATGACAGTTGGACAAATACATATAAAGTTGAAATGGTAGAAAATGCGTGACCTGGCACGTTCGGCGTGATGAATTGAGTGTGAAGAAAGTGGGAAGTCACCAAAGAAAACTTGCTCAGCGGAGACTTAATTAATGGCGCCTTGAAGCACTCCGCTGACGTCGATGTGGTGACTTTACAAATACTTCCCAAGACGTGGGACACGTCTGACTAATCTGTGTATCTGCTGGGACGCTGAAGGGTACCACGGCTTTGAAGACAACGGAGGGTCTCCCCGCGTGAGGGTGCTGGGTTGCTGGTGCGGGCGGGCCCTTCCTGGGACGGCCGTGCACCCGCCATTTGCGGGGGCCTGGGTGTGGCGAAGGGCGGCTGGGCGGGGAAGGTGCTGCGGTGACGCCGGTGCTCTCCTCCAGGAAGGTGGGCTTTAAGCGGTCTACTGAAACCCAGTCGTTCCTCCCAGGGAGTGCCAGCAGGAACGCCTTGCTGTTCCACTCCAGCACGCAGAAGGGGCCCCTGTAGGGCCTGGTCAGTGGCGGGCGGATGGCGTCGACTCTGACGAAGACGTGGGTGGTGGATGACAGCTCTGGTGGTGTGAAGATGGCCGACCTGCCAGTGTATGTGCGCTTGCAAGGGGCAAACTTGCCGGCCACGTCGCAGAGACTCTGCAGTGATGGGGTGTGGCGATCTTCTGTCACAAGCTCGCCCGGTACCACAAGGGGCTCCCCGTAGGTTTTTTTGGCTGCGGACGGGGTGCCGTCGGCTCTGGGGGCGGTTCTCAAACCGAGGAGGACCCACGGCAGCTGATGTTTCCAGTCCTCGGCGGTGCAGCGGGCCATGAGGGACGCCTTCAGGGATCTGTGGAACCGTTCGACCAGGCCATTGGCCGCCGGGTTGTATGCCGTGGTGGTGTGATGCGTGGTCCCCAGCAGCTGAGCCAGGGCGGATGTGGTCCGGGACGCCGAAGCGGCTAACCCAACTGGAAAGCAGGGCCTCGGCACACGTGCTGGCGGTGGCTTCTTGCATAGGTGTGGCTTCGGGCCACCTTGTCGAACGGTCTACCGCCGTCAGGAGGTATCTGGACCCGCCTGATGGGGAAGGGGTCCAACAACGTCGACGTGAATGTGGCCGAAGCGGCGCTCTGGCTGCAGGAACTCGCCTACCCCGGACTGCATGTGACGCCCCACCTTGCTGGTCTGGCACTGCAGGCACTGTTTCACCCAGGACGTGGCGTCCTTCTGCACCCCGTGCCAGACGAACTTTTTTGAGAGCAGTTTGGCCGTAGTTCTGCCAGAGGGATGTGAGAGGTTGTGAATTATGTCGAATATCTGGCGGCGACGTGAGGCTGGAACCAAGGGGCGGGGCTGGCCCGTACTGATGTCACACAGGAGACTTGGGCCTCCGGGGGCGGGGGTCACGTCCCGCCACTTAAGGGACGTGATGGCGGTGCGGTAGGCTGGGGTTTCTGGGTCAGCGGCCTGTTCTCTGGCGAGGTCTTGGTAGTTTACTCCGAGCTGCACTGCGTTCAACTCGACTCTGGGAAGGGCATCTGCTACAGGGTTTTTCCTGCCGGGGAGGTACCTGACGGAGCAGGTGAATTCGGCTATGGCTGAGAGGCGGCGCTGCTGCCTGGAAGACCATGCGTCCCCATGCTTCGTGAAGGCGTGAACCAATGGCTGGTTGTCCGTGAAGATTGTGAAGGGCGTCCCCTCCAGGAGGAACTTGAAGTGCCGGACTGCGCTGTACATCGCACAGAGTTCCCTGTCGAAGGTGCTGTAGCGGGTCTCTGCGGGATTGAATTTCTTGCTGAAGAAGGCAATGGGCTGGGGGGCGCTGTTGATGACCTGCTCCAGGACAGCACCACAGGCGACGTTACTGGCGTCTGTCATTAGCTGGAGAGGGGCCTTGGGATCCTGGTGTGCCAAGGCGGTTGCCTTGGCGAGGGCGGCCTTCGTCAGGGAGAAGGCCTGTTGCTGGCTGGGTCCCCAAGACAGGGACTTTGGTTGACATGGCGGTTTGTCCTGCTGGCCGCCGCCACCCCTGTTTTTTTGAACGGGCGAACAAGCAGGGCGGCAGGCAGTTTCGGGCGTCTTTGCCGAACCACTTGTGGTAGCGACAGAGGCCCGGGGAACTCCATTTGTTGTGGGTCGGTGGACGCCTCCTGGCGACGGCGTTGACGCCCTGCTCCATTTCTTCTTCCGGCTGGACGGAGCTGACCGACTGTGTGGGCGCTTTTATCCGCTGTGTGGCCTTCACGCAGTCCGTGAGGTGCTGCGCCGTTTCGATTAGGTCGTCGAGAGGCATGGTGTAGGGGTGAGGAATCTGGGTGCGGACCTCCGGGAGGAGCTGGCCAAGGTAGATCTCCCGCAACAGGCTTATTTCCTGTCGCTTTTTCGTGCCGTCGAAATCTGGTAGTGAAAGAAGGTCCACGACCATGCTTCATGCGTCTCTTGCGTTGAGGTCGTGCCGTGGCTTGACAGCAAGGTCGATAGCACGGGCGGCCCGCTCGGCGATAGGTAGGGAGCACGTTTCGAGGAGGATCTTCTTCGAGACGTTGTATGTGAGGGGTTGTGTCTCGGGCACCCGCGAGACGAGTTTTCTGTATACGTCCTCCAGGAGGGCGTTAACCCTTTGATTTTGGTTGTAACGTATACGACGCATTTAATAAACTGGCCCGGAACACTGTTGTGTCGTATACGAGCACCGGTAATTTCCTTTTATGTGAAGGACTGATGATTGAAATACTGGCCTCTTTTTCTTGATATGGTAACAGTCTGTCAGTTGCCATACAGTGAATTCATATAAATTCACGTGTTTCCCTAAAATTCATTAGTCTTCATCAAGATGTCACAGGAGGACAGGTGAAAGTCACGACATCTCAGAGTTGACCGCCCGGCAGATCGAGAGGAGAGAGCTCGGCGAGGATAACTATTTTATAGACCTTCGACTCATTTTCTGGATATGAAAATGAATCGGTTCAGAAGGAAATAAATGGATAATTCGTCCTAGTACAGAGACAGTGATGAAATATCAACCCGACAGTGAAAATGACGAAAATCTGCCACCTGGAAATGAGCCAGGTGTCAAAGAGGCGGAGACAGTGACCAGGTGATGAGTGGGAGTGGGCTGCCAGCAATTTCAGCCAAGAGATTTCATATTTGGCAGCGTGCTTGATGGCATTGCGATCGAAATGTAATGTGAATGAAAATTCAAAGAGTGACTAACACTTTAGTTTTCGACAACTTAGATTTATGGGGGCTGATTTGCTGAAGAGACAAACCGTTATCAGAGATTCACTTGTTGATACGCTAGGAGATGCAGTACTAAAGTATTTGCGAAAATTTGCTCCAGGTTACTGTGGAAATGATACGGTTCCTTTGTGTGATTATGATCATGTCGCATATAAGTAAACATCGCATCGTAGATTACTGGACTACGCGAGACATTCGAGACAAAGGGTGAGAAGGCTGATGGCAGGGACAGATTTCTTCAAATTCTACAGGTTCTACATTTCGTTGATAATTCGCAAAACAAGCCAGATAATAAGCTAAAACAAATTAAACCCCGTGCTCGACGGTGTGCGTAGAAAATTCCGGGAAAATTTCCAACCTTTCAGGATTTATGCATAGATGAAAGTTTATTATGGAAGGGGAAGGCTAAGTTTCAAGCAGTACATTTCCAGATAAAAGAAGTCGATTAGGGGGCAAAATATTTGAACTTTGTGATGGTGAAGCTGATTGTATTCTCGACTTTATATCT
The DNA here is from genome assembly GCF_040412425.1 of Macrobrachium rosenbergii. NCBI lineage: Eukaryota > Metazoa > Arthropoda > Malacostraca > Decapoda > Palaemonidae > Macrobrachium > Macrobrachium rosenbergii. The sequence goes on from NC_089761.1 coordinate 62,321,636, forward strand.
ACACTGGAAAAGATGCAGAAATATTGGTAGATGAGAGTCTAGGGGTATCTGGGTTTGTAGTAAAAACATTTATAGCCTCGTATCTTGGAAAACATCACATCCTGTATTTCGATAATTGGTATTGCAGCCCAAAACTG
>NC_089761.1:62626772-62786772 GCF_040412425.1 Macrobrachium rosenbergii
TCAGAGAAAACGCCATCTAGCGTCACCCGCATGAGTAGAGCAAGGCTGGAGAGAGGAGGAGGGGGAAGGAGGAGTAGGCTACCAGGAAGGAACAGGAGACGGGAGAAACTCACCCGCTCAACTGCACCATACCTCCCAGACAATGAATCTTGGAAGGGTATTTACGACTGGAAGCAACGCAACCCGAAGCCCGACTCCTACCTAGGCGAAGCCTAATATGGACCTAACCTAATATAGGCTAGGAAAAGGAGGGCAGAAGGGAGGAGGAAGCAACAGGGAGAGAAATTTTGTGCCGAGAACCAACCGGGATCGAGAATGGCGGGCAAGGGGGCGACTAGCCTAGAGGAAACACATCCAAAGAACTCGATTCCCCCCAAATGGAGGAAGAGAACTAAGGGGCTCACTCTGCCCACCGAAAAACAATCCCGGAGGAAACAGCAACTAAAACTCCCTCAACCTGAACTCCCCACCCAGGGCAAGGGGATGGAAGCAAACAAGCCTACTCCACAAAATAACCATCACACATAAAAAACTAAAAAGTGCTCAACAGAGAGCGTAGCCTACCACGGGAAGCGGTTAGATCTGAGGCTGCCGCCAGCACACCGAGGTAAACCACCCAAAAAAATAATAAAAATAAAACTAAAAGAGAGCACCATCTTCAAGCAAAAATTAATTAGCCTAGTAAGACCAAAAATAAACAGGAACCCAACCTGGGGGGTACCTAGACGGGCATCACTCCCACAAAGGCCGGTAGGCCAATTGAAACAAAATTCATAAGGGGGAGCCACCGCAAGGAACCACCAGGAAGGGAACCAAGGGGGCAAAACCTATCTATAACGACGAGGAGACAACTCCAACTGAAAAGAACAGAAGGAGTCGCCTCGCGGTCGACATGGCTGGCGGGGGACGCCGTGGCGACATAATAAGATCTCAATATTTATGAAAATACGAGACCGTAACAGCCAAAAATAGAACAAAACCCCACAAGAAGATGGTACTTAACTTGAAATGGTAAAGCTGCTCGACGCCATCACAGAATGCAGAAAATTCCAAAATAATGGAGACGAGCACACAAAAGAAACAGCGAATTCACGTGCTAGAAAATGGAATGAGGTAGGTGGCGCTGGTGTCGCCATCCTGGCGGGTGTTTGGTGTGGGGGCTGTAACGGCTCACCGCTCTGTTCCGGGGTTTTGATAGGAGAGATCTTTCGAGTAGGTTTCCGTGGTAGTGGTATTTCACTCACCCCCTCCTTATACCGACGTCTTCCTAGAAGACGCTCGACTGGGGGGTAGTAACCCCAGCTTTCCTGAAAGCTCTTTTTCTCTGGTATATCTAGCAATGTTATACCTAGAAATTCGTGCTGTAATGGAATTTCACCGGCTGACACGGGACTGGACTCAGAAAAGAAAAACTGAAAACTTGAAAAAGATATTCAAAATGTATTAAAACCTATGTTGCAAAAAGTGCTGCATATATGTACATTCATCTTGGGAAAAAAAATTGAGATTTTTCAGTGACATTTTTTCTTAATACAATGTAGTGTATTGAAATTTCAGATATTCAGACTATAAATTCTAATAACTATCCCCATCTGTCCACTGAAAAGTATTCTGCAACAATATATAAAAAAAACCCTGGTTCACTTAAACTCTACTCACTTTATGGTTGCTAGCAAGCATAAGTCGCATTTTGTCCACTGGGGTCTTCATCATTACGCTTTCATCAGCTATGTTCATGTCAGATATCATCTGCTGAAACTTTACTTTCACCTAAAAAGAAAGCAAAAATTGTGAGATTTCATAAATTGACAGTACTACATCACAATACAAGAAAAAGCCAACTTACTGTCTCAAAGACAAAAAAACTGTGGACTTGACAATAAAAAAATTAGCAGGTATCTTGTATAAAACCATAATATTAAATTCTGTAAACAGGTATATTATACAGGATAAAAAATACACTCTCTGAGCAAAGAGTACAGACACTTCTCACATTACCTGTTTACAACCAGCTCTTAGACCAGTCATATGCAACATGAAAACTGTGCTTTTAAATTGCTCACTCTGTATGCAATCAATTGAATAAATGTGTCTGTCTGTCTGTCTGTTTACCCCTCTTTCTCTACTACATTGTGTATGGTTATTTTATTCCAGCACTGACAAAAGAACATCCCCTTAACAAAATGTTATAGATATAATGGTGTTTATATGTAAACACATTGCATTATGTATTTACTTCTACTACTGTGTGTGTGTGTGTGTGTGTGTGTGTGTAGATTAAGCTGACCTAATGCTTACACAGGTTCATGATAACAGTGTCATCTCAGCCACAAAAATTTCCTCAACCTTCCACCTCCACAAATCAGGAGTCTGGCCCCTTCCCTCCCCCACAAGTTCCCCTCAACCTCCTCCAATCTCAGGGGATAACTACACAGAGGTAATGAATTTCTGAATGATAAAATTTACAAACATAATGAAAATAAAACACAAAACTGTAAGTTGAATATTATAAATTATTTTGAAGGTCACTTGAATTAATGTTTTTGTTAGGTAGTCACTGTGTAACCCTTGCCTACTGACAAGCCCGTGTGTGTTTACATAAAGGTGCACTGAATGTAAACATGACATTTTTGTGATAAAGTTTTATATATACTTACCAAGTAATTTTTATATAAGTAGTCACAAGTCGCACAGAAGCTAAAATTTTGAAATTTGTGGTAGCGCTATTTTCGATTTGGGTAGGTGACTAACCCCAGCCACTTTCGGGGAAAGAGAGGAACAACTCGGCAAAGAGCTTCAATTTGTTTGTGCCCTTCTGTCCATGCGAGGGGAGGAGGGAGGGCTCCGATCATGTAACTGCTTGGTAAGTATATATAAAACTTAACTTTATCATAAAAAAATTTCATTTTTATATATGTAACTTACCAAGTAATTACATAGCTGAATGCCACACTGACAGGAGGTGGGATGCATGGACACATCTAATCCAAAACATCAGTAATGGTAATGAATTTGAGAACAGAAAAAATTGCTAGCATTCTTACACTGCTTGTTGTTCCTTACCTGGTAAGAGAGCTACTGCAGGAAGATACTGCCTCTGGATGGTGCTTATCTTATCCTGTAGTGGCATGGCAGTATAGCCATAAAGCGCCTACTACTTCAGTGGGAACTTTGCAGTGAAGGACATTTCCGATGGCTAGCAAAGTATCCAATGTTGCCCCTGTTCTGGGCACAGTACCACAAATAAAAACAACCTGAGAAAACAACGCACTCACCTACACCACATAATAAAAACCACCACCCATCCGCTAAAAAATTGGTGGGCACTCCAGGCACACAGTACCCCCCGGCTTCCCTAAAACTCAACACCCTATGTTAAGGCAAAGGGAAAAAAGGCTGGAAGGGATGCTTCCTATGCTTCTTCCCCCAACACCATGCCTGCCACTGACAACGGACCCAGGGTGCTGCAATTTTCATAAATTGTTTCCACTTCCCGCACATAATGGGTTGCAAAAATCGACTTGCAACTCCAATTAGTTGCTTGAAGAATGGAGAAGAGAGACAAGTTGTGTTTAAAAGCTAACGAAGTAGCGACCGCTCTAATTTCGTGAGCTTTGACTCTAACTGAGAGTCAGAAAATGCCAGGGCATTCTTTGACAGTGGACGAGAAGGGTTTCCCAATGAGCACCATAGGTTACTCACCGGTCCACAGATTTTCTCAGTTCTGTGCAAATACAGTACTACCTTAATGCCCTCACAGGACAAAGAGCTCACTCTTCCTCTTCTGGTCCCAAAATCTCCATCAGATTCTTAATAATAAACAAATGAAGCCAGGGTTTAGATGGGGTCTCATTCTTGGCTAAAAATCCCAAGGTAAAAGAACAGACTGCATCCCCTTGGGAGAAGCCAATCTGCTTAGTAGTTGCCAAAGACACAAGAAAAAGGGTCTTTCTGGTGAGATCTTCAGGACCTTAAATACAGCAGAAAATCTGCTATCTCCACTATAGATGTCTCAGATGACGAGATGTTTTCTCTTTTGCACCAAGTACAGAAGACTGTTGACTTGGCTTGGTAGACTTTGCTGGAGGATTGACGTCTACATCTAGCAATAGCCTCTGCAGCCGATCTTGAAAAGCCCTTTGCTCTAATGAGCTTCCTGACAGTCTGCATCCTGGTAGGGCCAGAGTGGACAATCTTTGATGGAACCTCCTGAAGTGGGGCTGTCTTGAGTAAACCTGGCTTTTGAGGGAGCAGCCTTGGAAAATCCACCAGAAGTCTGAGAAGATCAAGGAACCACTCCTTCGAGGGCCAAAATGGGGCTAATCAAGTCACTGACACGTTTTAGTGGGTCTGAAGTTTGTTTATGACTTCCCTCACCATGTTGAATGGTGAGAAAGCATAAAGACCCTTGTTCGACCAGTCTTGTAGCATGGCATCCATTGCCCATGCTAGAGGATCCAGGGCTGGTGAACAGAACAATGAAAGACGATTATTCCCGGAGGTTGCACATAGGTCTAGGATCAGCTTTCCCTACAGTTTCCACAGATCTAAGCAGACTAGAAGGTCCAGGGTCCATTCTGTGGGGAGAACCTGTCTGATGGCTCAGCTCATCCGCCAATACATTCAGTTAGGATTCTGGTCTGCTCAGAGAAGGGCCCCTCACTGCCTTGCAGAGGGAGAAAGAGTGAGTCCCTCCTTGTTTCCTGATATAAGTAGGGCAGTGGTGTTGTCTACGTGTACTGTCAATGTCTTGTTGCGAACTTCCACCACAAAGAACTGTAGCCCCAAATGGATTGATATTAATTCTTTGAAAATCATATGCCAACTTCTTTGTTCCAGGGACCATGTCCCAGAAACTTCCTTGTTCCCCAAAAGAGCTCCCCAACCTAAGTCTAACGCGTCTGAGTAAAAGCCTAGGTCGGGGCTCAGAGGGAGGAGAGATTTCCCTTCTAAAAACTTGTCTTTGGAATTCCACCACTGCAAACCTTTCCTGATCTCTAGGGTCACAGGAAAAATAAATGTGTCCAGGAATTTTCTTCTGTCTCAGCTGGCCCCCAGGAGGACTATAGAACTCTCATATGGAGTCTGCCCAGAGAGACGAACTGTTCTATAAAGGCTAAAAGCCCATAGCAGTTTTGAAGAGAGAAATTCGTTGACCGTCCTCAGGCAGGATTCTACTTTCTTGGGGGACGGAAAAACCAGAAAACTCTGAGAGTCTATCGTCATTCCAAAATATAGAATCTCCTATGTCGGAGTCAGCTGGGTCTTCTGCGTATTGATCAGTAAGCCCAAGTCATGAGCTAGGAGAAGGATCTTCCAAAGGTCCTCTGTACACTTCTCCTTCAACTAGGATTGAAAGAGCCAATCGTCCAGATAAAGGGAGATGTTGATCCCCATAAGATGGAGCCACTTTGTGAGAGGGGCAAGAATTGGAATGTCCCATAAGATGGAGCCACTTTGTGAGAGGGGCAAGAACTGGAATGGAGACTCGAGGAGCCGCAGAGAGGCTAAAGCACAAAGCTCGAAACTGATGAGCTCTGTTTTGGTACACAAACCTGGGGTACTTCCTCAAGTCCGGATTGATGGAAACATGGAAGTATGCGTCCTGCATATCGATGGTGATCATCCAATCTCCCTGGCAAATGGATGATAGGACGGTCCAGTTTGTCTCCATTCTGAATTTCATCTTCTGGATGAAGACATTCAGGGCGCTGACGTCCAGGACAGTCTCCAACCTCCTGATGACTTGGGGACTACATAAAGATGCTTGTACAACCCAACAACTAATGTCTTTTACCACCTCTATTGCTCCCTTCCTGAGGAGGGATGAAACTTCTTGGGAGAGGGCTGAAAACCTCTCCGAGCCTACTGAGTACACAGTCAATGCAATGGGCGCATTGACTAAGGGTGGTTTCTCCCTGAATGGGATGGAGTAGCCCTCCCTCAGGACTTCCAAGATCCAACGTTCCGATCCCTTCACTTCCCATCTTTCCCAAAAAAGGAGTTGTCTGGCTCTACTCGAGGACAGAATCCTCAATTCCACAAGGAAGGCTTGGAGGAGGACCTCTTAACGGCACGAGACAAGAAGCGGATGTTCGAGTGAGGTCTGGAGTAAGCCCTTTGTCTGCTACTATGAAAGGGCTGCAGCTGGAGAGGAGATGCCGTTTTGGCGCTGAGGGCGGTCATCTCCTTAGGGTATCTAGTCAACTGGGGCAAAAGGTTCTGCGTTGACTTTTGAAAGTCTGACGCAAGTTCTTGAACTGTAGACTGAGGAAACAGGTGTTGACAGTCTGGTGGGGAGAAAAGGAGCACCGACTTTTGCAAAGAAGTAACCCCCCTTGGTAGTGTATGAACACCAAAGCTCTCTCTTCTTGAGCACCCCCACAGCAAAGAGAAAGGCCAACTCCTGTGAGCTGTCTCTAATGCCCTTATCAGTACATGAAAGGATACCAAGACAGTCCATGGCACAATCCTCAGGCAAATTAGCACAGTCCTTAATCTTAGGTGCAAGGGCTCCCACAGACCAGTCCAAGAAACTCAGGACTTCAAAAATTTTAAAAAGGTTCTTGAGGAGATGGCCCAGTTCTGTTGCGGACAACATCACTTTGGCAGAAGAAAAAGTCGACTTTTGGGATGAATCAATCACAGCCCACAGAAGTCCCCCTGGGAGGAGGCAGAGACTCCCAAGGAAGGAGCATTCCTGTGGTGTACGATAAGTACCTCCTTCGAGACAGCCTGGAAGGAGGAAAACTGAAGGAGGCTTTCCCCTGCTCTCTCTTCTCAGAGAGCCAACCCTCAAACTCGGTTAAGGCTTTCCTCGTAGAGGAAGAAAGTATTATCTTAGGAAGCCTTTTGGAGCCTACAGGCTGGTTGCTCATTAAAAAATCTGAAGCTGGCAAAGCCAGTTCCACTCGCGAGAAGAAAATCAGGAAAACTAACTGGTAAAATTCTTAGCAAGGCCGCATAAGCAGGAGGAAGAGTGTCTTGGTCCACTTCCTCTTCCACATCTGATGACACTGGGGACAAAGACAAGTTTGCAGGAGGTTGAGAAGCCAACAGCACCTTCTTGAGCAAGTCTAAAATGCTGTCAAGTTGGTGTGAACGGAAGCCAACAACAGATCAGCAACTGCTGGAGCCTGAACACCTAAGGTACTTGTCTGCAGAAGAGGTGGCAGCTGAGAGGGGGCTGGAGCTGGGCACTTGGCAGCTGGCACTGCAAACACTGGATCTGGCACCGCATGCTTGAAGGCTGAGACTGGGCAGTCATGCACTACAGGGTGCTTGGGCGCTAATGGACGCTTTGATGCTCTTGGGCGCTCAGGCAATATCGAGAGCTAGCGGGCGCTCGGACACTAAAGGAAGCTCAGGAGCTGCTGGGCGCTTGGGCGCCACCAGGCGCTCGAACGACGACAGATTCTTACACGAAGAGGAGCGTTTACAAGAGTGAGAAGCTGAACACTTGGGAGCCAAATATTGGCTTTCTACCACTGGAGTGCTCTGAGGAAAAACGCTCTGGGCTGTCTCAGTAACTGCAAGACAGACGAGGGCTACAAGCAGGTTCGCTGAACCTCTTGCAGGGTACTGGAGGAGAGTGCGACACATCTACTGTATGCCTTTTCAGTGGCCGTAATTCGTCCTTAAAACGCCACTGGTGCCCGAGACTGGACTCCTCAGAACTAGCAGAAAGACGACGCACTTCAATAGAGATGCCTTTCCAGTGGCTCTTTGTCATAACCTGGGATGCAACAACAGGTCCGACTGAGGGGGGTGACGACCCGTGGGCAAACCCCACCGACCTCCCTTGGGCTGGCAGTATAACTCCTCCCAGGTTTAGGGGAGTATGACAGTGACTTTTGACTAGGAGAATCGGCAGGACAAGCAGCCACCTCCTCCACTACCACTTCACTTGCACTTTTCTCACGTATCTTGTCCATTAGGACTCTCACTGAAGACCCCAACTGGGCCATAGTACTCACTATCAAACTAAATTTCTGATCAAATCTTGACTTGAGGCAGGCAATGGGATCGGGTTCGGAAGCGTGGGAGCCAGGTAAAGGAGAGGGTGGTATAGTCTGAGGGCTGGGAATGGGAGACATGATAGACATGGGCTCAGAAACAGGAGGAACGATAATATCATCTGAAGACTTAGTAGAATCCTGGCTGGCTAAGGTCTTATTATTTTAGTATTATAGGCTCTAGCAGCTGCCTTCCTCCTCCTGTCTCTTTCTAGTTTAGCTAAATGTGACTTTAAAGTCTTTCACTTTTTGCTATCCCAGTCTTTACATTCTTCACATGTCAAATCCACTGAACATACCTGTCCCCTACAAGCTGTGCAAAGGGTATGCGGATCATAAGAACCCCTTGTCAATCTTGTACTGCAGCCTTTGCTGCAATACCTAATGCTGCTCAACTTGAGTTGGATATTGTACACAAGTCAACTATCAAAAAGGGCTAAATCATGAAAAAATTGTCTCCTATTATGAAAATAGGTAAAAAAAAATCAGTAAAGTTGGTCATAAAGAACCTAACACTGGCTAAATGTGCCGAAAAGGCTACCAAATGTAAGAATTCTTCACCAATTGGGTAAAAAACATCAACCAGAAAAGCAAAGAATTCCAAAATGAGCTGCTGCACACAACTGGTCTGCAGTCATAAGCCGGCAGAAACAAACTGAAGCTCTTTGCTGAGTCATTCCTCTCCTTCCCCGAAAATGGGCGGGGCTAGTCACCTAGTCAAATCAAAACTAGCGCTACCACAAATTTAAAAATTTTAGCTGCTGTGCAAGTTGAAACCAATAGCTATGTAATTAATGTACTTGTTAAGTTACTTATACAAAAGAAAGTTACATAAATTATTGTGTTTTCTTATGTTTTAGTGGTACAGGCAGTCCCTGCTTAACGGTGGGCTCGGTTAACAGCGATTCGGTTTTATGGGGCTTGTCTAGCGACGAAAATCAGCAATTTTCGGCGCTGAAAATCGCTGATTTCGCTTATTGGCGCTGATAATGGGGTATTGGCGCCGATATATACCTAACAGAGGTGCTGATAACCGAAAATCAGCACTTTCGGTGCCGATAACCCCCGAAAATCGCAGAAAAAGTGCCGAAATCGCTGATTTTCGGTTAGCAGCGATTTTCGGTTATCATCATACCCTCAGAAACAGAACCCTGCCGATAACCGGGGACTGCCTGTAGTGGGTTAATGTGGCTTTTCTTAGCAACATTCACTTCAGGGTGTGACGTCCCTGCCTACACAAGTTAGGGTTGAAGAGACTCTTTAGCCTTGGCAGGCAACTCTTTTAGGAGAAGTACACTCTGAAATCAAACCAGTGGGTGGAAGGGACCCTTTAGTCTTGGTAGGCAACCCTTCTAAGAGAACTCAAACCTTATTCTCCAACCTTGGACTGTGCCATAGCCATAGTACTTTGGCCTTCCATGGTCTTGGGTTTGAGTTCACTTGCCTGGGGTACAATTGGGCATTTATCTTCTTTTTAGTTCATTTTCCTCTTTTTTCGAAAAGTGTGTAGGACAGGCCAATGAGAAAGCAAAAGTTGCTTGGTGGATTATCAGGAAAGTGCTTTCATCTTTCCCTGATCTATTCCTACTGAGCTTTTTATTTCTAAATCTATCCAGACTGTCCTCCCCCAGTTGTTGTAGCATACCCGGCAGATTTCATTTGCCTTACATGGTGTGTCAGCCCCACCCTGTCGGCCAGTTGCTTCTGGGGCTTTTTTTCAATGACATATGCACATGTTTATTTATACTTTCAACAGAATTTTTGTACAATGACATATGCACGTGTTTCTTTATACTTACAATAGAATTTTTGTAAATAATATAAATACTGTTGTTGTTGATGACACTGTTGTTTATTGTTCTGTTGATGTTTACAATGTTACTGTTGTTATGAGTCTATTTATTAGTTTTGATACTGATTTTATGTTATTAATTTTAATTCTTTCGGGAGACATTGAGCTGAACCCTGGGCCTGTTACTCATTACAGTAAGAAAAATTGCAAGATACTTTACTCAAATATTCGAGACTTAAGGTCAAATTTTCTTGATCTCCAGAGTTGTGCCTGTAACTGCAATTTGATGTTTTTATCTGAGACCCTTGTAAATACAGTGGCGCCCTGACTTAGGTTGGGATTTTCCAGCGCCATGCCGTAAATTGATTTCCGCTGAAGTTGATGTTTCGCCGTTATCAGCGCCTACGGCACCATAACTCGAGTTTTGGCACTGTAACTTGATGTTGCATCAAGTAACAGTGCTGTAATCACCGTTAACTTGATGCCTATTCTTGCTGTTAGTGCCATCAACTGTGCTTACAGCACCTTAACTTGATGCAACATCAAGTTATGGTGCTGTAAAATGCTGTTAACAGCACTGAAAAAGCGCGGTAAGATCGAATCGCCATAAGCCGAGGACGCACTGCTAGTAAGAAGCCAAAGGCTGAGTTTTTAATCCAGGGTTTGATGGCCCCGACTTTAATTACTGTCGTAACATCCCACATGTGCAAGGTATGGCTGTACAGTATATATACACTAAGTCTGGACGACCTATTATTCATCAGAAAAATTTGGAGTGTAGTTGCCATGAAGTTCTTTGTTTAAAAATGTATTGTATACGTATTTGCTGTTTATCCACAATGGAAATATCGACAATTCTACACGACAGTCTCTTGGAGAGGATTAGTATGGCTCAATCACAGGATTCAAAAGCTTCATTCATTATTTGTGGAGACTGTAATGCAAAGCAGAGTGAGTGGCTAAATTCAAATTCCACAGATCAAAATGGCCAGTCTACTCTTGAGTTCTGTGTATCTTCCAATTTTGTTCAGCTAACTGAGGAACCCACCAACATTTCTGGTACCTGTAATAGGTTAGACCTCATATTCACAGATGTTCGTACTACTGTCAAGTCCAAGGTCTGTGAATATATAGTATATTCCTAATGCCACCATTGGAACAACGGTCTGGCTAAAATCCAGAGCTAACTGGGATTGCATTATCGAAGCCTGTCAGGCACTTGATATTACAGATGCTATATTAGATCCTGATCCCGAGAAGTTAAATGAAATGCTCATGGTTGTTCTAATAAAATATGTCCCTAGAAAGGTCATCAAATTTTGGAAAAATTACCAGCCATGGTTTGATGATACATGTAGACGAGCCTACCATGACAAACAGACCAAATTCAATGCATGGGAACGAAATTGTTCAAATGAAAATTACAGCTGACACCTGCCAATTTGCAGATTTTTCTGTGAAATATAGCTCCAAATTATTCATGGAAAACATTCGCCTATTTGCAGATTTTTTCGTAGAGCATATCTAATATTCGCTAATTATTTTAATTTTATTTTTGTGACTAAATACATTTCTTATGATAAAAAAATATTTATAATTTTCAAATAATACAATATTAATGTGAACACAACAAAATATCAATAAAAAAATTTTTTTTTCTCTCAAAAAACATTCACCAAACGATGCACAAATTCCAAACATAAAGCTCCTGGGAAAGAAAATGCAGCTTGGGACGCTGAAATACCTTGGTGCCATGCTACTTGACATGCTATTGGCTGGCATTTGCAAAGAAGCCAATCCAGGAGTGCCATTCATTTTCCCTAGCGCTGATTGGCTGTGCCCCCCAAGACATTGTCTCATGGAGGTGTGCTGTGGGAGCCTGCATCTCTGCCAGTTCACCGAGTAGACCTCTGCTTTTCGAGTGGTTCACTGCGTATCTGTAAACTTTGTGTATCTTTGTCTTTTTAATATGTGTATATTTTTTAATCGTGCCCTAAGATGCACAGAGAGCTTTCGGAAATTTGCTCAAACAGATTCCTGAAAGCTCTCTGTAGAGATTTTTAAATATATGTATCCAAACATAACTATGGATTTGTTTCTTCAAAACAATGTGTTTACATCTTCAGTATGTATGGCATTTCTCAATGACAACTGTCCAAAGTATTATTATTACTATTGTATTATTAAAACAGTTTAGCCAGACCACTGAGCTGACTATCAGCTCTCATAAGGCTGGCCTGAAGGATTTGGATGAAATGACAGGTCTGGGCTAGAAGCCTAGCACTGGGACCAAATAGGTCATTCGATATAGTGATGAATGAATGAAAATTAAATTAAAAACTGCACAGGGGCACATGCTCTCATACTAGAACACACTCACACAATAAATACATACATACATTTCCATATAGGCTATACTCACTAAAAAGGTATATTAAAATTTAAAATAAATTTATTAAAATTTTAAAATTTAGTTGTTTTAAAATTCATTAGACCCCACAGGGTTTTCATATTTCTATTATTTGCTTTTTATATTTTATCAATTAAATCACAGCTCCTCACGAACATTAAAACTGGTGGAGCGCCTACAGTTTAGTTGGCCAAGGCTGTCATGTAGGTTCCAACTAGGAAACTGGCATACAAATACAAACAAAACAAACTTTTGCTATAGTGCCAGGTCCTGACCTAACCAGATGTAACCAACCTACCCTAACAGAGGGCAGCGTACCCTAACCTAGCCGGGGGGGGGGCAGCGGCAAGAAAGCGTGGGGTCGCTGGGTTGCGAGCAGGGTCGGGTCGCGGAACTACTTTCCTTGGCGGAGTGATTGTAGTCCGGGCAGAAGGTGTTGCATGGCCTGGCCAACTAAACTGTAAACTACCCTATATAAGATATATACAAACAATCATTGTAAGTAAATGGCAAAATAAATGGAATGAAGAACCTGAAAATAAAAAATAAAACATAAAATCCTGTGTTGGAAAATGGAGTTCATCATATCAGAGAGAGAGAGACACACACAAGTAATTCTGACGCATCTTCAAATAGGCCATACTCGTTTGACACATGGACACTTAATGAACAGTCCATGTGCCCCTCCTCCCAAATGCCCAGATTGCAAAGTGTTGATAGCAGTCAAACATGTATTGTGTGAATGTCCAAAATATAACCTGCAGCGATTATCAGATTTTGAAAATAGATCAATGAAGGAAATTTTGTTAGAATCTATTACATTTTCAGCAATCTGGGCATTTGGGAGGAGGGCCACATGGACTGTTCATTAATGGTGGTATACCTTAGTTTTACCAAACCACTGAGCTGATTAACAGCTCTCCTAAAAAGGATTAGACTTATTTTACGTGGCTAAGAACCAATTGGTTACTTAGCAACGGGACCTACAGCTTATTGTGAAATCCGAACCACATTATAGCGAGAAATGAATTTCTATCACCAGAAATAAATTCCTCTAACTCTTCATCAGCCGGCCGCGGGAATTGAACTCCGGCCCATCGAATGACAGTCTGAAGCTCAACCGGTTCGGCCAACAAAGGGCTGACTGTTCATTAAGTGTCCATGTGTCAAACGAGTATGGCCTATTCGAAGATGCGTCAGAATTACATGTGTGTGTGTCTCTCTCTCTGATATGATGAACTCCATTTTCCAACACAGGATTTTATGTTTTATTTTTTATTTTCAGGTTCTTCATTCCATTTATTTTGTCATTTACTTACAATGATTGTATATATCTTATATATAGTCACTAATAGGGATGTTTACATTTGCTCTTGTCATGTGGACTGCTTCTTGAGCTGCTTTATCAGCCTCTTCATTTCCTTTAATCCCCACATGGGCAGGGATCCAACACATTTCAATATTTTTTCCATTATTATACAATTCATGGAGTGAAAACTTAATTTGTTGTACAATATTGTTTTATTTATTATAGCTTTGAATGGCTTCTATAGCGCTTCTGGAGTCGCTATAAATCACAAAATTATTACGAGGCTTCTCTAATTATTTTTATGGCTGATGCTATTGCACATAACTCAGCTTTAAATACCAAGGCACTATCTGGTAGAGAGAACTGATACGTTTTGTCTGGGGATACTGCAGCATATCCCACTCCGTATTGTGACTTAGATCTGTCGGTGTATATTGCGTAATGAGGACCTTTTCGGATTATATGTTCTACTGCATGTTGTCTATGGTGTTCTGGGGTATATGAATAACTTTTTGATAACTATTTTAAGTGTGTACAAATTCTCATTTTATTTATTGTCCAAGGAGGAGGTAATTTTAATATTTATATTTAGTGACTCAAACAATCTTCCAGCTCTAACTGGGAAAGGAGGTGGATGATTGTTTATAAACACATCTCTTGATCCAAATGATTTTTTGGTTGGAGAATCTTTTGTCTGAATTCTCAGAGCACTCTTCATTGTTACTAGCTCTCTATGGAGAGAGAGAGAGAGAGAGAGAGGTAGTTCTCCACATTCAACTTGTAAAGAAGACGGTGATGATCAAAGAGCTCCTGAACATATTCTAAGGCCTTCATTATGAACTGGGTCTAACGTTTTTAGCATTGCATCTGATGCCGAGCCATATATTTTGCTTCCGAGATCAATGATAGACAGCATTGTTGCTTTATACAGTACAGTAAGGGTATGTCTATTGGCTTTCCAAGTAGTGTTAGATTATTTTTTAATTAGGTTTAATGCTCTTTTATATTTTGACTTCATGTATGTTAGGTGGGCTTTCCAGTTCAAGTGAGTATCAAATACTAATCCTAAAAATTCTGCTGTTTGGTCAATTGGTATGGAATGATTTCTGATTTTAAATCTATTTCTTCACCTTTTTTCCACTTTTTATTTCTATAAAACATTACTGTTTGAGTCTTTGTATAGAAAATTTGAAGCCTACAGGTGAGGTCCATTCATCTATTTTTATTATAGTTTTATTAATGATTCGCTCTGCATGTTTAATGTAAGATGCTGAATAATACATGGCAAAATCATCCATATACAAGTTATTTTTAATTCCGATAGGTAGATTATAACTGATATCATTTACTGCTAAAGTAAACAGTGTGCCACTAAGGAAGCTTCCTTGTGGAACACCATTTTCAAGTGGAAATGTACTTGACAATACATCATCAATTCTCACTTGAAAAGTGCGATTTGTCAGAAAGTTTTTGATAAACCTACGTAAATGTCCACATATGCTACTTTTATATAACATTTTTAATATTGCATGTCTCCATGTAGTATCATATGCCTTTTCAATGTCAAAAAAGAAGGCTATAGTAATTTGTTTTCGTTCAAATCCTCTGCGTATGTGGTCTCCCAAGTTAGACAGAGAATCCAGTGTAGATCTGTTACATTGTGACCCAAACTGAGTGGGAGTCAAAATTTTATTTTCTCGAATGTGCCATGTTAGTCGAGCATTTACCATTTTCTCTAGTAATTCGCATAAACAACTTGTTAAAGAAATTGGTCTGTAATTGTTTACATTACTGGGATCTTTTCCAGGTTTGGGGATAAGAATAATTATGGCTTTATGCCATTCGTCAGCAAATGAATTTCGAAGCCATAAGTGGTTATAAAACTCTAATAAGTATGTCTTTGCCAAAGGTGCTAAATGGCAGATCATTTCAAAGCAAATACTGTCACCTCCGGGGGCAGATTTATTGCTGTTCAACTGAGAAAACTCCAACTTTTCCATATTAAATTTTCTATTATAACATATATCTTCTATTGTTTCAAAATTTATTGTTATTAATACTGTTCTATTTTTCTTTGTGCGAAGATGCTCCTCTAAATTTTTGTCACTACTTACTTTTGCTAAATTTTCTCCTATTACATAGTTTCTTGTTGGATGGATCAGTATAGTTCTCAGCTAGCACTCTGATGGGCCCGAGTTCAAGTCTCCGGCCAGCCAATGAAGAATTAGAGGAATTTATTTCTGGTGACAGAAATTCATTTCTTGGTATAATGTGGTTTGGATTCCACATTAAGCTGTAGGTCCCGTTGCTAGGTAACCAATTGGTTCTTAGCCATGTAAAAACAGTCTAATCCTTTAGGCCAGCCCTAGGAGAGCTGTTAATCAGCTCAGTGGTCTGATTAAGCTAAGGTATACTTAACTTTCTTCTATTACATTACCTATTTCTTTAGGATCAAGTATTCTTTTCCCATCTTTTATTATGGCATGTCTGGGTGGTTTAACATGGGTACCATTTATTTTCCTGAATTTTTCCCATATTTTTTTGTATGGGAGTATTATTAGAAAGATCTGATACATATTTCCTCCATGAATTGATTCTTCCTTGAATTACTTCTCTTTTAAATTCTGCAGATATTTTGTTACATAGAGGTTTTAATGTATCAATTTCTAATAATAATATAGTCATTTTTCGTAAAGTTCCTTCCAATATTGGTAGTGTTTTGTTTATTTTACTGAACTTTCTATTCAAATTATCTAGTCATCTTCCAAATTGGTGTTTCATTTTTATTAATTCCGTTAGTTTTCCAGACCACCATGGGACTTTGTGTTTTGTTGGGTGAGATTCTGATTTTGGTATTGCTTTATCAGCAGCATTTTTAATGAATAAAAGAAATTTATTAGTTTCATTATGGTCTTTTAAATATTCAAATGGTGGGATATTCCTAGTGTGGAATTCATATTGCTCCCAATCTGCTTTATAAATATTATATTGTGGGACATGCTTGGCAGGATTATTTTGTAATAATGAAATTAATATTGGGAAATGATCACTTGTATGCAAGTCGTCAACTGTATTCCAATCCAATCTGTCTACTATGTTTGTTGTACATAGAGTTAAATTGATTGAGGAAATTGTTCCATGTGTTTTAGAAACGTGTTGATTTCGTTATCATTTATACAGCACATGTATGAATCTATGAATTCTTCTATTTTACTTCCTGCTCTATGTGAGTCTGTACAATTACAGTCCCACATTGGGTTGTGAGCATTAAAATCACCTACTATTAATATAGGTTCCTTGGCATTATTAAGTAATTCTTTAAGTTTGTCAAAGTCATAATTTTTATCAGGTTGGTTGCATAAATTATAAATTACATAATTATCGTTTTGTATTCATATCCTATTACTCGATATCTGCAGATCAGTAAAGTTTACAGGTACTTTGTCATAACATACTTTGTTATGTACATACATAGCGGTACCTAAAATTTCCTTCTTCCTCTCTAGATGTAGATGCTAAGGTATATTTACCTATTGTTGATATTGTTTTGCTGACATGTCGTAAACATAATATCCTGATTCATATTCTTTTAGTAATCGTTGTATTTCTCCTAGGTGTAATCTGGTCTGCAGACCATTTATGTTCCATTTTGTATTATATAGCTATTGAAAATATTTTATTATAGTGGTTGAGTTTTACAGTACTCCCTTTTTTTGCATTATCAACTTGGATTTTTTCTAATAATTTATTCATGACATTCATTTGTTTTTCTTTATAATATACTAAGTGCTCAATGCACAAGCAACCTTTTTCATAGGTACTCAAATCTGTGGTTTCTTTTTTTCTATATTTCATAAAATTTCTTGTAATGTTTGTTAAACAATCTTTTATGTTTGTTATTATTGCACAATTCTACAAAACAATCACTATGCCCACATGTGTTTTCATGTACATTCCTTGTTTCATTTGCTCTTGTACCAATTATTGTTGATGGAGTAATTTCTTCTTCCTTGACATAATCATTGTTATCTTCAACTCCAGTGTTTTGGATATCTGTACCCATTGGTTTTACTATTATTTTTGGAGATAAAGGTATACTCTATTCTTAGTTTGTTTTTGTTCTTTCTTCATATCCTTTGTCTTTGGTTTAGTTTAACCAATGTTGCTCTAATTATAATTGTTTTTTTTTTGTTTTGGGGGGTGGTTTCTCCAGCGGCCTTTTTTTTTTATCTTTAATTTCCACTCCATCAGGACTTTCCTGTTTCTTCTGTAGTAGTATCATCATCTTATGCTATTTGCATTAACATTCCAAATGAGTTTGATAAAATGTTACCCATACCCTTTGAGCCTAATTCTTGATTCTTTACCATTTTATTTTTTTCTGTAGAGCATTATTTTCTTTTTGAGATTTATTTTCCTGCGTTTTGTATTTTTGTTTCATTATTAGTTCTTGTTATCGAAGCATATGTAAGTTTCTTAGTAGGATCTTGAATTCCTCTGACTTTCAATTCTAATTTAGCCTCTCTAATAGAGATCCCTGTTCTTCTTGTAGCATTTTCAATTCCGTATTGTATATGTAATGCATGCATTCTTTGGATCTTGCATGATGATTCTGCCCACAGTTTATACATTTTGGTTCACTGCAATTCCATTGTGTGGCATTGTTCTTCAGATCCACAAATGCACATACTGTACAGGTTCGATTCAACAATATTTTTTTCATGCCCATATTTACTACAGTTTTGACACTAATGGCTTTGGGACATAAGGCCTTATTTCTCTGTTTTGACCTAAAACTTTTATTTTTTGGGGTAGATCTTGACCCTTATTTTTTTTTGTTGTGATTTTTAACATTTCCTTATTTTTTTGTTTACTCGGTATATTACTGTATATACTTCACAATCTTGGACTCTAGGATATCTTTTTTTAAGAGAGTCCAAGGGAATATTTTTTTCGATTGGTTCGTCACTGTTCTCAGGAAGCACAATGGCATACCATGAATGCTATTCTTAGTGTCCCATGGAACGCAGCCATCCGACCCATCCCGCAAACTTGGAAACTTCTCCAGGCCTTTCCCACCCACAAAAACCCTTTCTCAGTCTGTTTATGAGTGTAAGCAGTATTAACATTTTCCTGAGGCAGCACAGCAATGCCAACCATCGGAAATCTATATATATAATAGAAACGAGTCTATAATTCAATAAACTAATTATTTCGATATATGCACAAGGGCATACAGAAAATCACTGATAAAGACAGAGACAGAAAAACAGAAAAGACGTTAGCGAAACAAAGTCATAACAGATGCCGAAGTTTAACCGGCGCCGCCAGTGACTAAAAGTGTTTACCCGCACCGCGCTGGGCAAAAAGATGAACTTATTTAGATCTTGACCTCGCCCGGTGACCTCTCGCACACCATAACGTTAACTCGATAACAACCGTTGAACGAATTGCATAGACAATTAAACTTGAAACATTAATGGAAAAGGGAAGGCCATCTGGACGAAACTAAGGAAAATTATACCAGATTTAGGCATCGAACCCATACCCATATATACGAAGGCTCTGGAAGCAGGGTCAGTTAGAAAAAGGCATCAGGGCAGGGAGTGTGCGAGATGTGTGGAGAGATGACTGTGAAACTTAATCTGACTTGTGAACTTATAAAATTTCTGAATGCCCACAGTCCAAGTGAAATTCTAAGTCCACGAATTTTACGATGTGCCTTTTAAGATAAAGACTCGGTCACTGCTACCCATTGAAAGGTGGAAAAAGTTATACAGTTTAAAGACTAAATAAATGTAATTAAGGGGAAACACAAATTTCATTTAACCAAAATTAATAAAAGAAAAACTTATGAAATATTGAAGGATAGCCGACATCTGAGCACGATAAGTGAAGTTCCAGCATAGTTAAATACCGAGCAACTTGTTCCTACGGAAGTGAAAGCAGACAGTATAACAGACAGTTCTAAGAAGTGCATGCCTTCACCATTACATATATATCCTTGGGGCCTTGGTCCCTGGTCCAGGTGTGTCGGACAATGGCGATCTGGATAGCTGAAGGATCAAACCCAGGTCTTTCAATTGCAAGGTAAGGGCACTACCAACTGAACAACATCAGTCATAAAAGAAGCTGGAACATAAGTACCACTGTAACTTAGGTTTTACTTGAACAGGCTAACTGCATAGCACAGAAGTGAGTTTTACCCAAATTACTAACTCAGCTGTGACCCAATTGACTGCATTTTATTTGAATTATTACACATATCTTTACTGATTCTTCAGTTTCGTAACAACACTGCATATGACACTAAAAATCATACATAACTAACATATTTTGTCAGTATTACAACCATTTTTTGTTTATCCATTACTAAATTCCTTAGGACCAGCAATGTATGAAATAAGACCTACATGCTCATCAAGAACAAATGCTACAGGCCAGTCCTGTGAGAGTTACGAATGTTAACTCAATGGTCTGGTTAAATACTTATCAGTAACATTTAAGTCCCTCTTAAATGTTATCAGCTACTAATTGTGGTACTTTATATGCCAGTTAAACAATGGTTTGCAGTTTTATTTTTAAATCAGTCACTTATAAATCCCAGAGGATCATGTTATTCCAGTCATAAAGTTTACTCTGAAGGTAAAGCTCTCCCAAAACTATAGGGTCCCACTGAAAAACAGTTTAACAGTCAACAAAATGCTCAAAAGAGCACTTATGGATATAAGGTTAAACGAAACAACAGATTATATTAACACATTTAGCTCAAACAAAATTGATTAACCCAAATTCTGATTAACTCCATACCTGGTCATCAGAAAGATTGTCAAGATTATACTGATCTTCTTCCAGTTCATCAAGATGAAGATCAGAATTAGGTCTTGGGAGGTTTCCCCCTCGTTCTCTCCCAACCGTCTTCTTTTTTGATGTTCCTGAAAGCATCTTGTCCATTTTGTCCAGCTGTGAGAGGAAAAATATTTAATATAATTTTACTTTAATTGCTCCATCACAAAATTATTTGTTTTTCTTAAGATTAACAAGGCAAGTTAGGCAAGTCACTTACATACTTAGTCAGTACATGATAGGTAATGATGGGTAGAAAATTATTTTGAATGCAAGCTACAAATATGATGTTAAGAAAAATCAGTTCTCACTACATCATAGCAGACAGCATTCAACGCTGAGTATTTGTAAAATTGATAACATATATTATTAGCAAATGTAAAAGCCTAATGAATCTTTGGCAACTTCAATAATCTATTCACTATAACTAATTAAAGATTCATGGTTCTCCCTTATATAATGCATTAACAAAGTGCTGTGCAGGATATTCACATCAAATTTCAGAAAAACTATTTTTTTTTTTATAATTATTTGTTTTAATAAATTTTTTTGACAATTCATTTCAAACCAATGATACCTGCATGCGCACTTTTTACTGGAACCAGCAATTATTTCATAAAAAACTGCTGGGCTCTTATTAATGAATTATACAAAAATATAAAGATAAATTGTATTTTTCTTAGATATACAACCCCATCTTTCATATAATATTCCAAGCATGAGCTAGAAAAGGTTGTTGAAACTTTGTAAACATTGGTTAATATGTGGCGAGCAGGTAAGTGGAGGGCACTGCTACTAATCTGTTGGTAATCCATCAGTTTCCTATAGGAAATGGAGATACTGTCTGGTTGGTTGAGGTGGGATTATTATAAAAGGTTCTGGCCTGAATATCTAGGAAAAATACATTTTACCTGAAAAATTTTGTTTCTTCTTCTTACAGGAATAAAAATGTACTCATGAAGTGGGAGGATCATCTAACAGAACTGACTAGTACTGTTCTAAAAGTTGAGGGAAAAGTGAGGTTGTGATTCTTTGCTACGTCCCCTAAGTCTGCAAAATGACAGGCTGGAGGGATGGTCAAACCCAGAATTGTGAGATTTCTTGTAACTTCCTATATATACAGTCTAGTATTGGGGAAAAATGGTTCAGTCATTTGCTACATCATCATCCTTGTTAAAGGAGACTGAAAGAATATAATAATTTTTATAAAATTCATTTTTCAGGTACTTACACTTCATCATTAGCTTTATCTGCAGCTGCTTGGTGAAGGTTCAATAAGTGTTAAAATTGAAATAATTGTTAACCCTTAAACACTGACTGGATGTATCATACGTCAACTAAAATTGTCTGTTGGGTGCCGAGTGGACGTACCGTACGTCGACTACAAAAAATTTCAACCTTCGGTCAAATTTGACTCGACCGAAATGGTTGAAAAACGCAATTGTACGCTAAAACTCTTACATTCTAGTTATATTCAATCATTTACCTTCATTTTGCAACAAATTGGACGTCTCTAGCACAATATTTCGATTTATGGTGAATTTTTGAAAAAGCTTTTTTCCTTACTCGCTGTAACTCGGCCGAAAATTTCAGAAATTCTTTCATCATTTTGTTGTAAGTTTTGCACTGTTTTATATTAGCCGTTACATAAAGTTTTATATATGAAAATGTGTGCAATTTCATGTAAAATACAGCAACATACAACCCATGGTTGTAGCTTTTATCAGTTTGGAAATATTTTCATATAAATCTCGATAACTGCCAAAATTTCAACCTTTGGTCAACTTTGATTCGAGGAAATGGTAAAAAACGCAATTTTAAGCTAAAACTCTTACATTCTAGTAATATTCAATCATTTACCTTCATTTTGCAACAAATTGGAAGTCTCTAGCACAATATTTCAATTTATGGTGAATTTTTTAAAAAACTTTTTCCTTACGTCCGCGCCAGAAATTCTTTCGTCACGTTGTCGTAATGTTTGCTTCGTTTTATATTAGTTGTTACATAAAGTTTTATATATGGAAATGTGCGCAATTTCATGTAGAATACAACAGAAAATAACTCATGGTTGTAGCTTTTATCAGTTTTGAAATATTTTCATATAAATCACGATAACTGCCAAAATTTCAACCTTCGGTCAACTTTAACTCGACCGAAATGATAAAAAAACGCAATTATAAGCTAAAACTCTTACATTCTAGTAATATTCAATCATGTACCTTCATTTTGCATCAAATTGGAAGTCTCTAGCACAATATTTCGATTTATGGTGAATTTCTGAAAAAAAAAAAACTTTTTCCTTACGTCTGCGCGCGGTAACTCAGCCGAACATCTCAGAAATTCTTTCGTTACGTTGTCGTAATGTTTGCATCGTTTTACATTGGTCGTTACATAAACTTTCATATATGAAAATGTGCGCAATTTCATGTAGAATACAACAGATAATAGCTCATGGTTGTAGCTTTTATCAGTTTTGAAATATTTTCACATAAATCACGATAACTGCCAAAATTCCTACCTTCGGTCAACTTTAACTCAACCGAAATGGTCGAAAAACGCAATTATAAGCTAAAACTCTTACATTCTAGTAATATTCAATCATTTACCTTCATTTTGCAATAAATTGGAAGTCTCTAGCACAATATTTCAATTTATGGTGAATTTTTGAAAAAAACATTTTCCTTACGTCCGAGTGGTAACTCAGCCGAACATCTCAGAAATTCTTTCGTCACGTTGTCGTAATGTTTGCACCGTTTTATATTAGTCGTTACATAAAGTTTTATACATGAAAATGTGCGCAATTTCATGTACAATACAACAGAAAATAACTCATGGTTGTAGCGTTTATCAGTTTTGAAATATTTTCATATAAATCACAATAAATAGGAAAAATTCTACTTTCGGTCAACTTTAACTCGACCGAAATGGTCGAAAACTGCAATTTGAAGCTAAAACACTTACGGTCTAGTAATATTCAATCAATTAGCTTCATTTTTCAACAAACGGGAAGTCTCTAGCACAATATTTCGATTTATGGTGAATTTTTGAAAAACATTTTTTTACGTCCCGTTACAAATTCATGCATCATTTTGTGATAATATTTTCTCTGTGTTGCTTTGATCGTTTTACAATTTGTTATATACCAAAATCATCGCAATTTAGTGTGCAATAAAAGGAAAAAATAACCCGTTAGCTTTAACCGTTTTGCTCACAGCACGATTTGTATAAAATTATATATGAAAATTTTTTTTTTGCGCTGTCATATATTTCAATATTTATATATGATAATGATATTTTTTTCATTTCTGATGGTTGCATACTAAACTTCAGGCAATTACAAAAAAGGAGCCACAAATGAACTCTTAATCTTAAAAACTAAAGCGTGTTGTGATTTTTTTAAAAACTTTTTTCCGCTTCGCGCTAACTCCTTAACGCCGCCGGCATAAGGGAGACGTTTTTGTAAATAGAGGCTCGGCGTTTAAGGGTTAATGAATATTCCCAATAGTTACCCCCAACCCTTTGGAGGGTGGGGGTAAGACAGTGAATGTTTGATTGTCATTCTTCTCCTCATCTCTTAAAAGGGGAGGAGGGAGCTAATGATAGAGGGTAAGTACCTAAAAAATTTATTTTATTATAAAAATAATTATTTTTGAGGCAAAACTTACCCTCTGTCATTAGCTGGCTCCAACACTGAGTGCTGGCTGACTCCAACAATGAGTGCTGGAGAGTGAAAGAGATTTTCCTATAACCAAATTATCAGATAGAAATATCCTTATCACTGCTTACCCGATGCATAAGATCCCATGGCAAGTTCTGACTTCAGTATATTTTTTTGGTAACTTAAGGGAGGATAATCCCAACTTTTTACACCTGCCAAGTTCAAGCACCTTTGTCGCACAAGAACTTTATATATAGTCAACTGCAAGAGAGGAATAAGCGACCTCAATGCAAGGTCTTGGCCGGTATCTAATTCTTTTTATGTGATATTCACATGAGGTACAAACCTATGCCCTTCATACCAATTAAACTTCTACAAAAGTAAGAAAGCAAATTCAAATGAGGATGCATCTGATTTGTCATATGGGGAAAAGGAACTGAGCCTGATTTGGTTATGAGTGCTGTTAATACAAGGATATTTGATTATCAAAGTGATTAGCTCAGAACCAAAGGACAAATGGAACTGAAAAGATGGCTTTCGCTCTTAATGGCTGACAACAAGTGACAATTTCAAATACATTTCAAGATGAAATGAGATAGATAAGATGAAATGTATCAACCCTGGGAAGCAAGATGCTATATTACCCTTCCATTCCAACTACGCCAACAGGACCTATCAAGAAGGTACCACAGTACTTTTAAGTTGAAATATGTCACTTCCAAAAGGCTGCTTTTTAAGCCTGTCTGACAGGCAAATTGTTCAAAAAAAAGTTGGAGTTCATTGGACTCCTACATAATGTATCCTGACCTTACTAAATGTTGGTAATTACTATGTAACAATATAGTAGTCAGCAATGAAATGTTGAAACAATAAAAAAATATGATGTCATTAGGACATGAAAGAACTTGATGCTTACCATCCACAACCAACCAGGCCTTTTAATCTTTGTGATGAAGCCTGCAAAATGTTAATACAGTGGGTTGCTGCTAGATCACTGATCAGCAATCATGGTTTCAGTTAATTGCAGGATTTTCTGTGGGACTTATCTCTAAATATATCACAGAAAATATGACATTTTTATGATAAAATAAAGTTTTATATATAAAATTACCAAGTAATTACATAGCTATTGGTTCCCTAACCTATGGCAGCTTAAAAATTCAAAATTAGCACGGTGGGACTGTTATCGTTAGTGTGTAGGTGACAAGGTCCAGTCCACCATCCGGGACTCAAGGAAACAACCAGTGGAGAGCTCAATTCGTTTTATGCTCAAATGTCCATGCAAGGGGAGGAGGGCGGGCTCCGATCATGTAATTACTTGCTAAGCATATATAAAACTTTATCATAAAAATGTCATTTTTATATAAGTAACTTACCAAGTAATTACACAGCTGATTGCACATTGTTAGGAGGTGGGAAAGAGCATGGACATATTCTACTCCAAAGCATTAAGTAAGAAATGTATTTGAAATAGAAAGATTGCTAACATTGAATGTTTGTTGTTTCCTTACCTGTTGAGAGAGCTGCTGCAGGTAGGTACTGCCTCTGGTCAGCGCTTCTCTCAACTTGTAGTGGACGTGGCAGTAGAGCCAAGGGTCGCCACTACATTAGTGGGAACTTTGCAGCGGAGGAAGTACACCATATGCTGACAAAGTTTTAAAAGATGCCCTTGCCCTGGGCAAAGACCAGAATACAAAATGACAACACTATCACCTACACCACAGAGTAAAACCAAAACCCAACCATAATCAATAATAAAATTCGAACTGGTGGGTACTCCAGGTACAATGTACCACCAGGCTTCCAATCGACTCAAAACCTTAAGTCAAGGCAAGTGGATGGTAAAGGAACAGAGTTTCCCTATGCTTCCTCTCCCAGCACCATGCCAGCCACAGATAAAGGTCCTAAAGTGCTACAATTTTTAAACATGGTTTCTATGCCCTTGAGGTAGTGTGAGGCGAATATGGACTTGCATCTCCAGAACGTCAACTGTAGGATTGAGGAAAGAGACAAATTGTGTTTAAAAGCGAGGGAAGGTGCGAGTGCCCTATATTTTGTGAGCCTTAACCTTAAGTAATGGAAAGGCTTCTTCCAGGATCTGAGAGTGGGCTTCTAATATTAACTCTCTCAGAAAAAAGGATATGGCATTTTTGGAGAGTGGGCAAACTGGGTTTCTTACATAGTACCAGAGGTTGCTCGAAGGTCCTCTGATCTTTTCCGTCCTCTGAAGATAGTAGCTGAGGCACCTCACTGGACAGAGGAGTCTTTCCTCTTCCTCAGGTCCTAAGATATCCATAATGTTCTTGATGACGAAATATCTAGGCCAGGGTTTAGAAGGGGCCTCGTTCTTTGCGAGGAAACCAAGAGAAAGAGAGCAGACTGCGTCCTCTTGTGCAAAGCCTATTCTCTTATCTATTTCCTGTAACTCGCTAATATGTTTGGCAGTGGCAAGAGTCACTAAAAAGAGAGTCTTTTTCATGAGATTCCTGAGGGAAACAGAATGAAGAGGTTCGAATTGAGGACCTGAGAGCCATTTCAGTACAACGTCTAAGCTCCAAGAAATGTTTAAAGAACTTTCTTTCTTGGACATATCGAAGGATTTGATCAAGTCAATGATATCTTGATTAGAAGACAGGTCCATTCCTCTGTGCTTGAAAACTGAGCTGAGCATCGACCTATACCCTTTGATGGTAGAGGTTGATAGCTTCCTGACGGACTTTAGGAATACCAAAAAGTCGGCTATTTGGCTTATACAGGCAGTCCCCAGTTATCGGCGGGGTTCCGTTTCTGAGGGTGTGATGATAACCGAAAATCGCCACTAAACAAAAATCGGCGATTTCAGCGCTTTTTCAGCGATTTTCGGGGGGTTATCAGCGCCGAAAAGCGCCGATTTTCGGTTATTGGCGCCGATAAGCAGAAATCGGCAATTTTCATCGCTAGACAAGCCCCATAAAACTGAATCGCTCTTAACCGAGCCCGCCGTTAACTGGGGACTGCCTGTAGATGTCTCAGAAAAAGAGACATTATGGAACTGCACTTCCTCCTGAAGATGCCCATTTTGATTGGTAGAGCTTTGTAGAAGAAGCTCGCCTGCATCTCGCAACCGCCTCTGCAGCCTGCCTCGAAAACCCTTTTGCTCTGACAAGGAGCCTGACAGTCTGAAGCCTGTCAGGGCCAGAGCGGATATCCCTTGGTGGAATCTGAGAAAGTGAGGTTGTTTGAACAGAGACTGTTTTTGTGGAAGAAGTCTTGGGTAGTCTACCAGGAGTCGCATCAAGTCTGGAAACCATTCCATGTTTGGCCAAAATGGGGCTACTAGGGTCATGGAGGTGTTCTGATGCATCGACAGCTTGTTGATTACTTCCCTGATCATTCCGAAGGGAGGGAAGGTATACACAGTCCAAAAGCATGGCGTCCATGCTCCATGCTTGAGGATCCAGGACCAGAGAGCAAAAGAGGGGTAGACGGTGGTTTCTCAACGTTGCGGAAAGATCCACTGTGGGTTTGCCCCACAGCTTCCACAGGTTGTCGCAAACTATTGGGTCTAAGGTACATTTGGTTGGAAAGACCTGTTTGAGGCAGCTTAATTCATCCTCAATCATGTTCCTTCTCCCTTGAATGAACCCGGTGACAAGAGAGAATTGGTTCTCCTCCACCCACAGAAGGAGATCCTTCGCCGTCTCGTACAGAGAGCTGTGGTGTTGTCCGCGTGTACTACAATCTTCTTGCCCCAGACCAGATCCGAGAAGGACTGAAGGCCCAGGTGAATTACTCTCAGTTTCTTTACATTGGTGTGAGATTTCTGTTGTACCGTAGTCCATGTTCCGGAGACTTCCCAGCCGTCCAGAAAGGAGCCCCAGCCTAGGTCGGAGGCATCTGAATAAAATAGGTCTGGGGGCACTGGGAGAAGAGACTTCCCTTCCTGAAATCTTTCTCCACACGACCACCACCGGAGATCCTCTTTGATTTCTGACGTAATCGGGAAGATGAAAGAATCTGGTTGGGTTTTTCTGCACCAATTCACTTTGATGAAAAACTGAAGGGGTCTCATGTGCAGTCTGCCTAGATTTACAAACTGCTCTACTGAAGTACGGGTCCTCTCATCCACTGCACTGCCGAGCAGGAAGGAAGAGCAAGGAACTGACTGACAGTTTGAAAGCAGTTCTCAACTCTTTTGGGCGACAGAAAAGCCTGAAAAGTCAGAGAATTCAGTATCATCCCTAAATAGTGAATCTCCTGAGTCGGTGTCAAAGGGATTTTTTTTTTGCTTATGAGAATGGCTAACTCCTGTGTCAGGTGAAGAGTTCTTCTCAAGTCCTTCGCGCACTTTTCCTCCGATGACGAGCGGAGAAGCCAATCATCTAGATATAAGTTGATGATGATTCCCAGAAGGTGAAGCCAGTTCCCCAGAGGAGCAAGGATTTGTATGAAAACTTGAGGAGCCGTCAATAAGCCGAAGTATAGGGCCCGGAACTGTAGTAGCCTGTCCTGAAAAACGAAGCGTAGAAATTTTCCTAAGTCCGGATGAACAGGGACGTGAAAATATGCATCCTGCATATCCAGGGTGACCATCCAGTCCCCCTGTTGTACTGAGGACAAGACTGAGCAAACAGTCTCCATATGAAACATGGTCTTCAGTATGAACACATTCAAGGTGCTGG
Source organism: Macrobrachium rosenbergii (assembly GCF_040412425.1). Lineage (NCBI taxonomy): Eukaryota > Metazoa > Arthropoda > Malacostraca > Decapoda > Palaemonidae > Macrobrachium > Macrobrachium rosenbergii. Next base: position 62,655,464 of record NC_089761.1, read on the forward strand.
CATCCAGAACAGGCCTCCAGGCCCCCGAGGCCTTCGGAACCATGAAAAGGCTATTGTAGAAACCTTCTTAGTGGGGATCTAGCACTTCTTCCACTGCTCCTTTAGAAAGAAGGAATTCAACTTCTTGAAAGAGAGCCAAAAAACTCGTGGAACCTTTTGAATACGCTGTCAAGGCGATTAGAGATGTAACTAAAGGAGGAGTCTTTGCGAAAGGAATGGAGTAGACCTCCTTGAGAACCTTGATCACCCAGGGGTCTGCTCCTCTGCTCTCCCATTCTTTCCAATAAAGTAGAAGTCTGGCTCCTCCCTCGGCACGGAGGACTAAATTCTCACTTCTTGGGGTTGGATTTGAAGGAAGACTTCTTAATGGACTTCATAGGAGGTCGCAAGTTTGATGTAGGTTGAGGCTGGGTCTTAGCTTTCCCTCCACAAAAGGGTTGAGACTGAAGAGGGGAGAATGATCTTGATGTGGAAGGCACAGGCTCCTTCGGACATCTAGTGGACTGTGCCAACAAGTCAGTGGTGGACTTTCTCTGCTAGTCCGAAAGAATCTTCTTCACTGTGTTTTGAGGAAAGAGGTGAGACTTGTCTAAAGGAGCGAAAAGTAGAGCTGAATTCTGAGTCGGCACGACTCCTTTTGAGGTGAATGAACACCAGAGCTCCCTCTTCTTAAGGACGCCCACAGAAAATAGGGAGGCGAGTTCTAAAGAGCCATCTCTAATTGCTGTGTCTGAGTATGAAAGAACTCCTAGCCAATAGGAGGCAAAGTCTTCAGCTAGATCAGGACAGTCTTCAATCTTCCTCAGTAGCACCCAGGTGGCCCAATCGAGGAAACTAAATATCTCAAACACCTTAAATATATTCTTGATAAGGTGATCCAGTTCAGCTGAGGAATACATTATCTTGGCTGACAAAAAGGCCATTCTACGAGATGAATCCACCAGACCAGAGAAGTCCCCTTGGGAGGAGGCAGGAACTCCCAAGGGAGGAGCTTCCCTGGTGGCATAGTAAGAGTACCTCATCTTCAACAATTTGCTGGGCTAAAAAGCGAATGCTGCTTTGCCCTGTTCTCTCTTAGCAGCCAGCCAGACATGAACTTCTTTGAGAGCCTTCTTTGAGGAGGAGGAAAGAACTAGCTTGGGTAACCTGGTACCTTCTGATGAATGCTTTTTCATGAGGAAGGTAGAAGCTGGAGAAGTAGGCGAGGCAAGTACAAAGAAATCAGGGAAATTATCCAGTAGGAAACACAGAAGAGGGAACCGTATCTTGAACAATCTCTTCCTCCTCTGAAGAGGTAGGAGACAATGATTTATCCTTGGACTCTGGAGCAGAAGAAGATTTCTTCAAAAACACCCATGAGCTCTGTCAATTGGTGCTTGAGTGGGGTTAAAGAATCTTCCTGGACTGATGAGAAAGATGGAATAACAGAAGAAGGTGCATGGGCTCCAGAAACAGAAGCTGGGAGTTCGGCTGCTGGCGTCAGAAGTTTGGGAGTTGGCGCCGGGTGCTCTAGAGCAGAAGTCTGGTGCAAGACAGTGGGAGCCGGGCACTCAACAGCAGTATTCTGGCACAAGGCGGTGGGTGCTGGACACTCATCAGGGGAAGTCTAGTGCGAGTCGATGGGCGCTTGGTGCTTGGAAGAAGTCGGGCGCTTAGAATGCTTATGGCACTCAGGACTGTCTCTGAAGAAATGACGATGATGAGCAGGAGAATCAGGCTGGACTTGAAAACTGTAGGAAGGTTGTGGGCTAGTCTCCCTGTACCTCTTGACAGCCAGGGGAGAAGAGTCGCCAACATCCGCATGTCTCTTGAGTGGGCGTGAAGAAATAGAGTAGCGATATGGGAGCTTCTTGTGCGGACTGGAAGATTCCGAATCTGAAGAAAGTTGATGCACAGGAATGCCTTTGCAATGGCGTTTAGTTGAAGTCTGGGAGCACACAACAGGCAAACCCAGCCAGCCTCCCTTGGACTTTCGGTATGTCTTCTCCCAGGTGCGGGGGAGCGGGACAGTGACCTTCGTCTAGGAGCACTGGTGGGACAGACAGCCACCTCCTCAATATACACAGCACTCTCACTTCTCACTGCACTGTCAGTACTTACATTTTTCTCCATTAGAGATTTAATAGCTGATCCCATTTCCATAATAGTACTAGATAATATACTAAATTTCTGATCGAACCTAGATTCGAGGCTGGCAATGGCACTAAGAGCGGAATCATGGAAACCTGGAACAGGAGTAGATGGTAAAGTAAGAGGACTTAGGATAGGAGAAGGAGGAGGAATTGGAGGAGTGGTAGTTCTGTCATTCCCTATATTTTCCATGGGAGTGGAACCTACATTGGCCCTACTTTCAGCCCTAATGGCTGCTTTCCACTTCTTATCTCTTTCTAATTTCTCTAGATGAGATTTCAAGGTTTTCCATTTCTTATCCTCCCAATCCTGACACTCTATGCAAGTATTATCCTTACTATATTCTTGCCCCCTACATTTAGTGCATTTGTATGAGAATTGTAAGAAAGCTTAGTTAGACTAGTTCTACAACCCTCAGAATAAAAGTGAATACTAGATGAACAGGAATCAGGCATTGTTAACTAAATAATACCTACAGTTAACTCTAACAACAATTTGACAATGGTAGCAAGCCACAAAGCAACAAATTCTGAATACTTCACCAAATTCGTGCAAAAAAAAGCCAAAAAGCGAAGAAGCAGCTGTGTGAAAACTTCCGATGTTAACCGGAAGCCGGCAGAAAACAAACTGAGCTCTCCACTGGACTGTTTCGGGTGGGCGGGACCTTTTTCACCTACAGACTCATGATAACAGCGCCACCACACGAATTTTGAATTTTTAAGCTGCTGTAGGTTAGGGAACCAATAGCTATGTAATTACTTGGTAAGTTACTTATATAAAATCACTAATTGGCACATTTTTTCACAGAGCAATATTCATTAAATACTGTATTTTCATTTTATTTTCACGACTAAATACATTTTAATGATAAAAAATTATCTACTAGTTTTCAAATATCAATATTAATGTAAACAAAAAAATATAAAAAAAAGCTAAATTAAAATTCTGCATAATCACAAAACAGTTTACCAATGTTCATACACATCTCAATTCAACTCTCTCTCTCTCTCTCTCTCTCTCTCTCTCTCTCTCTCTCTCTCTCTCTCTCTCTCTCTCAATAAAATGTTATTTCACTTACAGAATCCATTTATACTGTATTATATTGATGTATTATCATCATAATACCTGTATATATAAAAAAAAACAATCGTCCCAACATTTGTAATTGTTTTTACTGTAGGTACATGTTGACATATTTTTTTCTTTGATTTACTGAACTGTACTTCTTTACAAGTTTAGTTGACTCTATGATTATCACACATATTATAACAGTACACAAGAGAATATTTTATTACTGTTGACGTTTCATCTCTAATCACCGTGAAAATATTTAAAATAGGAATTTCATATGTAAGCAACACAAGGTTATACTGTACTCTCCTCCCCAGCTACTGTGCTGAGACTTCAATCGTAAACACCTGTTCTCTCTCTCTCTCTCTCTCTCTCTCTCTCTCTCTCTCTCTCTCTCTCTCTCTCTCTTAATGAAATATGAATTTCTGAGCTCGTCCCTGTGCTCGTCCCTGTGTCAGCCGGTGAAATATCCATCCAGCACATATTTCTAGGTAAATTCTTTGCTAAATATACCAGAGAAAAAAGCTATCAGGAATGCTGGGGTTACTACCCCCAGATCGATCATCTATAATAAAACAGATGTTGGTATAGGTAAGGGTGAGTGATTGTTGTCACTGCCACAGGACCGCACTCTGAAGATATCCCAATGACAAAACCCCGGAACGTGGGGAGCTGATCCAGCGCCCATACTCACCCGCCTGCCAACCGACGACCCCAGCGCCATCTGAACTCATTCCATTCTAGCACGTGCTTGTTTTCCAAAGCTTTATTTGTGCTGCCCCTTTTTTGGCAAATTTTGGATTGAATTCATCATGTCATCGAGTAATTTCACCGTGTCTAAGTTAAGTACCATCTTCTTGTGGGTTTTTACTACTTGTGAGGTTTTATAGGCCCGTAAATTAATATTTACAGGGTCATATATCGACGCCCCCGCATTCGCCGCCTCAGCCATGATGACCTTTGAAGTACACTCTTGCAGCTGGTTTCTGCAAGGGTTTCTTTCGGTCACTTACATTTTCATTCAGGTTTTATAATTCCCTTCAAGAAGTTCCCTTTGGAGACGTTTTTCTATGTCGAGCGGGTCCTGGTACCTTGATTAGTGTTGTTCTCACGGAGGCCTCCTCCTCTTATTTTGGTTCTTATAGTTAATTCATAGCGTATACCAGGCTCGCTCGAGTAGATTCCCTCCAGGGTGGTGCTTTCTTTTGTCAGCTTCTGACCTATGGTGTACTGGATGTCATGAATAATTTAGCTTTATTATGATCCAAGCTCGGCGTCAGGTGCAGTCTAATGGCTGCCTACTTCCTGTTCGCCTTGCTCAGTTAGGCTATACGCTTAGCAAAAGTTCTTATAATTTTGTATATTTATTCATATTACGGGTACTTATATGTATACTGGTTAATTTTAATGATATTTTATTAGAAATTGGGGATCCTAGCCTAACCCTCTTTTTCCAATCGGTGGGTTAGGCCATTCAGGTTAGGTTTCTTATTGTCTTAGCTCCCATCTCTCCCGACTATGTCGCTTGAGCGGGGGAGGGAGGGGTAGGCTGGTCGAGGGAGTTCCTGTTTGTTGTTCCATCCACCTTACCGCTTGTTTTGGGTTTGCTGGAGTATCTGAAACCCCTGTCCCCTCCTCCCTCTGATGAGGGAGAGAGAGAAGACAAACAATATGGGGTATCTTCTTCAAGCATTGCCCTTCTACCCTATGGGTCGGTTGCTGGTTGGACTACGTTACAGGAATTTCTCTCCCTTTCAACCCTCTCCTTCTTCCTTCTCTCCTCCCCGATTGTCTAGGCTGCACCTTCATGAGGAGGGTGAGAGTTTGGTGATTACTTTAGATTAATGCTGTTACCCTATCCTTCCCTAGTACTTAAGTGAGTGTCATGAGTCTCCCTATGAATAGGTAGTCGATACGTTTGTTTCGGCGCCCGCAGGGGAGTTACAGTCAGTGTGTGGGGTATCCCCGTCCTGTTAAAAACAAAACTCGGTCCCACTTTCCAAGTACTGTACAAACCTCCCCCTCCCCCCTAACCCCCTCCCCTGTCTTGCCAGTGGTATGTCATCTCCTCACGTGCGAGACATCGGTCTCTCCGATTGTCACACGGAGGGGGACTGGTCGGGTTCCCAGTTGAGAGTCACCCACCCTCCTGGGCCCCGTCCTAATGTCATCCGCTCGGCTAGTGTTTCGTTGGTTCGCTCTCCGGTGGATCGAGCTGAACTTCGATCACTTTCAGGGTTCAAATACTTGCTCGCATTCCTCCGCGCCCCCGGCCCTCCCGTTGCCTCCGGTGCTTTTGGTCTTCCGTGGGTTGGCTTTAGTCACAGCTAGCTCTCTAGCTGTGTAATGACTCATGGTAATGATTTACCCCGCCTTCCCCGCTGTAACCAAGTGTCAGAGGTACGGGATCCCGGAGGGGTTTGCGCCAGAACACGGCGACCTACAGTGTATTGTTATCCTATATCGTTAACCAGTTACTTAGTGCCGTTATAATTTATGCATATATCATGTTTTGCTCTAGTTTTTTACCCCACCGAAATGCTTCGGTGGACCTGGTATAAACTAAGGCCTGCTGCCGGGCTCCGGCAGTATTTATTCTTAAGTAAAATTACTATTAAGAGTTGTATGATCCTAGATTAAGGTCCTATTCCAGTAACTATCTCCGGCGCTCCTTGATCTAGTGTGGTCATCTTTTTTGCTCTAATTTATCGTCCCGCCGAATGCTCCGGCAGGTCTGGTATAAATTATTTTAACATACCCAATACCTACTATAGTTTGAAGTCCCTTAAATTAGTAGGTTCATATACTGTTATACTTACAAACGGTTCGTTGTGAGGAGCCCGGTGCTCTGGCGGTACTGCACCAGCCCTATGGGCATGTCGCCTGTCGATCCCATGTGGGCTGTGCAGTCCGGCTGGATGACCTAATCGTGTGGCACCCGGACGGTTGTGAGGTCTGCTTCGCTCTTTACGAGCGTGTCCAGGACGAGTCGGTAAGCTTATAGTTACTGCCTTTAGTTTTCCTGGTATCCTCACTTGTTTTATTATTTACGTTATGGGTTTAATATATGAATTATATATCTCTCACCAAGTGCTCGGTTGTTAAGTCCCTCCTCTTCCAGGCCGATTTAAGCTTCCCGGAGTGACGCCTTGGGTTCTCTTCGAGCCTGGGTGGCTGGGTTGGAAGAAATGTTCCGTTGAAACCGTGATGTTCTCGATGAGAACATCCGAACTTACTCTACCCCGCGCCCGGATCTCAGCGGCTGTCCCTGCGTAGTAGTCGCTGCTCCTGTTATCGAGCAGATCCGGGTAGAAACTCAGCCTCTTCAGGACGAAAGCCTCTACGCCGAGGTGTCGGAGGAAGTAGTGGCCATAGATCTCAACCTGGAACCTATGAACACAGAACAGGACCAGGAGGTAAGTGGGGAGGTAAGTGAGGCAGTGGGGGCGGGCTCCCTTTTTGATTCTCCTTCTTCCACCGCTTCTTTTCAGGGATTTCATAAGTCTTCTCTTTTGAGGGACGGTGCACAATCCACTGTCCCCAAATTGAAGAAGACTTGAAGGCGAGGGCCATAAGTCCGCGACTTCCCAAAGCATCCCCTTCCCTCCGGGAAACCACGGATGATAGTCCGGCGGCTTCCACAGGCAAGGCCACTATCTCAGCTAAGAGTGCGAAGTTCGAGGCAGCTAAGGCTAGCCCTCCTCGCCAGCCTGCCTTGACCCGGAGGCTTTTGCAGGATGCTCCTGCAAAAATTTTCTTCGGAGGTGGATGCTAAGCTGAGTAAGCTTACGGAGAGGCTGCAGAGCCAGGAGACCATGCTCTCCGGTTCATGCGCTCCGTGGGTCCGCAGTACATTATCCCTGCTCCGACGCTCCGCCTCCCTCCATTTGACAAGGGGAATCCATGGCGTTTTGCCCTTCATGCTCCCCGGCATGAAGATACCCTTACCATCGAGGGTCTAGGCACGTGCAGACTCGAGGAGTTAGAATTCTTTCCTCCTGATCTGCTGCCCCCCTACCCAGGCTTCGCCAGACTGACGGAGGAAGCTTGGGTGAGGTCGGATAAGGTCCCAAAGCAGACAGTAATCTTCCTGAGGGACCAGGCGCAGTCCGCCTTGATGCGCTACTGTAATGAATGGCAGGCGGAGAACACAAAGTTGACCCCTTCAAGGGCAACTTCACAATGTTCTCGTTGGGTGATAAGATCCCAACCCCTGCATGACTAAGGTAGCCCTCGCGACGCCCAGGCTTGCTCGGAGAGTAAGCCGTTGCCTCAGCTCCGGAGACTGATCCCACCCGCTGATCTTCCCGGAGACGATGGGTTCTGGAAAGATGCCTGCCACCTTTACTTGGGTAAGCTGGACCCGGAGTGCGATCTAATCTATTCAGTGAACAGCTTCCCAAATTGCCAGAGGCTCTCCTCAAAGCAGAGTTTGAGGCTAGGTGTCGGCTGAGCCGATCACTTAACTCACTGTGCCTGGCGGAAGCAACCGCTGTGACATTCGCGGAGGAGCAACTCTTCCAAGTCCTGACGAAGTCCCTATTGGCGGGATTTCAGGCGGACTTGTTTGACTTTATGGTAGCACGATTGAATTGCCGCAAATTCATCTTCAACGATGCTACCATCAGACATGAGCCTAATAAGCTCATGAAAAGTTCCTTCTGGGGGGCTAACATCTTCCCGGAAGAAGAAGTCAACAATGTCCTGGTAGAGGCAACCAGGGCAAATCAGAGTCTGCGCTCCCGCTGGGGTATCCCCGCCTTTAAGCGGAAGACCCCCCCGAGTCCGGCGGCCCTCAGGGTAGACCTGGCAAGCGATACAGGAGGCACAGGAGACAACACCAGCAGGCTGTTGTCCAGGCTGTACCTGTCTCAACAGTTTGCCAGCCTTCTACCTCGAAGGCCCAACCCCAACAGTTCGTGCTGGTGCAGCCAGCTCAACACTCTTGCCGCTCCTTCCTTCATGACGTCTCCGGTATTTAACCCTTCTTATGAGGGCCAGGGGTCGTTTCGGGGTCTCAATAGGAGCGCAAGGGGGACTAGAGCGAGAGCCTCCTTCAGAGGCAAGGCTGCCTCGCGACCCCCCTCCTGGGGAAGAGGAGGTTGCGGTAGAGGAGGCAAACCTGCTCCCTCCCAGTGAGGACAATCAGGTAGGTGGCAGACTTTATCTGTTCAGGGACCAGTGGACCTTCAGTCCATGGGCCCACAGTATAGACTCCAAAGGTTTGGGCTGGAGCTGGATCAAAGGACCTCCACCTTTGACCAGATTTCATCAACCGTCTTCCACAGCTCTGCGGGACTTTGCGACGGAATTACTCCTAAAGAGGGCCATAAAGAAAGTGAGACACCTGAAATTTCAAGGCAGGCTGTTTAGTGTTCCCAAGAAAAACTCCAGTCAACAAAGAGTAATCCTGGATCTGTCGCGTCTCAATCTTTATATACAATGCGACAAATTTCACATGCTTACAATCGCGCAGGTACGGACTCTACTTCCTCGTGGAGCCGTCACCACCTCTATAGATCTTTCAGACGCATATTATCACGCCCCGATTGCGCTGGAACTTCTCTCCCTTCCTAGGTTTCAGACTGGGGAAACAGGCCTACTCGTTCCGGTCATGCCATTTGGGCTCAACATAGCACCCAGAATCTTTACGGCTGGCGGAAACGGTAGTACAACAGTTGCGGTCCCGGGGATATCGCTGGCCGCATACCTAGACGATTGGATAATCTGGGCATCCAACGCCGAGGAGTGCCGGAGAGCTACGGCCATAGTGATCGAAGTTTCTGGAATCTTTAGGCTTTCAGATAAACAGGGCGAAGTCCCGCCTAACTCCGGAGGCTCGATTTCAGTGGCTAGGCATCCAGTGGGACCTAGTTTCACACAAACTGTCTATTCCACCAGCCAAACGAAGGGAGATAGCCAAAGCCACCAGGCAATTCTCAAAAACAGGAAAGCCTCTCGCAGGGTTCCCTTCAATTCAGATCTGTAACAGACCTGCTTCAAAAAAACAAAGCTGAAAGACATAAACAGAGTGTGGCGAAGACGAGCCAATATCAAACTCAGGGACAAAGTGTCATTGGTTCCTCAAGTGCTAAGGAAAGACTCCGGCCGTGGTCCACAGTCAAGGGTCTCTCAAAGTCAGTTCCCCTTCAATTTCCCCCTCCAGCTTTAATAATCCACACAGACGCTTCGTTAAGCGGCTGGGGAGGATACTCACCAAAAGAAAAGGTACAGGGTACATGGTCCACAATGTTCCGTCAGTTCCATATAAACATTTTGGAAGCGATGGCAGTATTTCTAACCCTGAAAAAACTTCGCCCCGCCAACCAGGTTCATATCAGGCTGGTGTTGGACAGCGCGGTAGTAGTACATTGCATAAACAGAGGGGGTCCCAAATCAAGCCGGATAAACCAAGTGATGATAGCCATCTTCTCACTAGCGGAGAAACACGACTGGCACCTGTCAGCTACCCATCTAGCAGGGGTCTGGAATGTTATTGCAGACTCCCTGTCCAGAACAGCTCCGCTGGAGTCAGAATGGTCCCTGGACAAGGCTTCTTTCGAATGGATCCGCCGTCAGGTTCCGGGCCTTCTTTGTTATGTTGCTCCCAACCTGGACCCTCAAGCTCACGCCACGGATGCAATGTCCTTAGACTGGAACAATTGGCAGAAAATTTATCTGTTTCCCGTAATAAACCTACTGATGCCGGTGTTGCACAAGCTCAGGTCATTCAAGGCCAAGTGGCCTTGGTAGCCCCCAACTGGCCGAAGAGCAATTGGTTCCCTCTTCTTCTGGAGCTCAAGTTACGATGTCATCAAATACCCAAGCCACAGCTGACTCAAATAGTGCAAACAAGGACTGTGTCAGCTTCTCAAAATTCTGAATGCCCTGGCTTTATGGACTTTATGAAATTCGCCGCTCAGAGAGGGGCGGATATTGATCCCATTAATACTCTGTTTCTTGAATCAGATAAAAGAGATTCTACCCTCAGACAGTATGACTCAGGAGTTAAAAGTTGGCATCCTTTTAAAGGAATCTGAAGCCCAAACCGTGACCGCCAATTTGGCAATATCATTCTTCAGGTCACTGTTTGAAAAGGGTCTGGCCCTGGCCACCATAACCACAGCAAAATCAGCTTTAAAAAAGGTGTTTTTGCATGGCTTTAAGGTTGATTTAACAGATTCATACTTTTCATCCATTCCTAGAGCATGTGCCCGTTTGCGACCAATGACCCGTCCTCATACGGTTTCCTGGTTCCTTAATGATGTTCTAAAATTAGCCTCAGAAATTAATAATGATCAATGTTCTTATTTAAATCTGTTAAGAAAGACCTTGTTCTTAATTAGTCTAGCTTCAGGTGCCAGAATTTCAAAACTGTCTGCTCTCTCTAGAGGTGTCAATCACGTAGATTTCCTCCCGTCAGGAGAAGTTCTGCTTTCCCCAGATCACAGATTCTTAGCAAAAACGAAGACCCTCAGGATAGGTGGTCCCCTGGAAGGTTGTCCTCTTCCACAAGACCTGTCCTTATGCCCAGTCGCTACCTTGAGGGCCTACTTACAAAGAACTTCTCAGTGTTTGTCTGGTCCTCTTTTATCAGGGAAAAAGGTGGAACACTTTCTTTAAAGGCTATAAGACAACAAATCCTGTACTTTATTAAGAAAGCTAACCCGGATTCAGTCCCTAAGGTTCATGATATCCGAGCGGTGGCTACCTCTTCTAATTATTTTCATAATATGAATTTCGCTGAGCTGAAAAATTACACGGGTTGGAAATCTCCATCAGTGTTTAAACGCCACTATCTGAAATCACTGGAAGCTCTGAAATTCCCTACGGTGGCTGTAGGAGCATTATCCTCCACCTTAAATTAATCCTTAATCCCTATCCTTTCCCCGCCCGCCTGCCTCATTTATTTGCCCTGCCATTTTCTCCTGGACCAGACATGCCTCACAGCCTGGCTCCTAATATTATAATGTACAATCTTGCGGTGTTAGTTTTAAGTATGTGATATGTTATACTCACTGAGATTTAGTTTTAAGGCCGCAGGTACCCTTATAAGTTTTGTCTTTTATTTAGTGTCAGTACCTCGCCACTATAGTATTAATGATGTATATAGTTGATTCTCATGTCCTTTATTTTAGTATAAATTATATCCCTAGTCATAACTCAGTTGTTCTGCTATACCTGTAGTATTTAATTATATTTTGGGGATAATTAAAATTATTTTTAATAATGGTGTTTTTATACATGATCACCTAAATCTTTATCACTTTTAGACTTTCACCAAGACTTGGTATGATTCTCTGTTTTATGATTTCACCGGCTGACACAGGGACGAGCTCAGAAAAGGGATTTTGACAAAGGAAAAATCTATTTCTGAGGGAGGCCCTGTGTCACCCGGTGACCCCCCCAGGATCTAGGTTTCCCTCCCCGAATAGGCATACCAAGCTTGTGGGGGGGTGCTAGCCTGGAATGAGTTCAGATGGCGCTGGTGTCGTCGCTTGGCGGGCGGGTGAGTATGGGCGCTGGATCAGCTCCCCACGTTCCGGGGTTTTGTCATTGGGATATCTTCAGAGTGCAGTCCTGTGGCAGTGACAACAATCACTCACCCTTAACTATACCGACGTCTATTTTATTATAGATGATCGATCTGGGGGTAGTAACCCCAGCATTCCTGATAGCTTTTTCTCTGGTATATTTAGTAAAAGAATTTACCTAGAAATATGTGCTGGATGGATATTTCACCGGGTGACACAGGGCCTCCCTCAGAAATAGATTTTTCCTTTGTCAAAATCCCTTTTCTGTATCATAAACTTTTATGTATAAAATTAAAAATAATAATTCCATTAATACACTCGTTTCTTTTAGCAATTGGAAAATTATATTCTTCATTCTTTCGGTAGCAGGCTTAATCAGCTGATTCTCAGAACGTAAACATTACAACAGTTGGGACGATTGATTTTTAATATACATGTTACAATAACAGATCATTATAATACTGTACAGTACAAATGGATTCTGTTAGTGAAATAACATTTTATCGATACTTTGCTGTGTTTACATTAATATCAATGTATGAAAATTAGCAAATCGTAATACGTACATACACACGAGAATATTTTATCACTGTTATTTGCATTTATAATTTTGTAGTTTTTTTCAATTCATATTTAAATATTTAAGTACTGTAAAGTATTGAACTCTACATGTGAATTCCCAATGTTTCCCCATCTGAAAAAAAGAAAACGGGAGAGCTCCAATACTGTATGAGAGAAAATGGCTGTGTTTGAACGTAGGGGGACTTGAGTTTACTTTTCACATGTAGCTGTAAGCCATGTTTTTAAGGGTAAAATGTTGTAAGATGACCTTGAAATTATATTAAAGGGTTTTAGGATGATAGTTTAAGGTATATTTGCTGTTTGAACTATTAAAATAGGCAGTTATAAACATTTTTAGAGGGGAGTCTTTGGTGTTTGAACTATTAAAGTATTAAGTATTTTTTGACAGGTGTTCCAGCTTATCACAGATTTTTGCTTAACACAGGTATTTGTGGTCTCTAACCTCCGCAATTACTGGGGACCCACTGTACCAAGGTTTTAAAAGATTATAAAAAAAAAAATTGTGATTCTATGCTAGGGGCTTTACCTGTTCATTTGGCCATACATAGTCCAATAATAGGAGAGCATCCTCAGTTCAAGTAGTTTTTATTTAATCTTACACATGAAGGGCAAGTGAAAGCACCAGCCTGTAACACTCAGTGGCATACACTGAAAGGTTCATACTTAATGAAATGAATAGGTAAGTCTAATCTAGTCAAGATCTACTCCTCGTCCTAAAATTATCCTGTAAGTTGGAAATCAAATATCACCATTTGTCACCATACAAAAGCTTCTTACAATGATGAAGGAAACACATTACAGTATATATTACAATCTGCCAAACCAGAACCAAAAGAATTATGACTGAGGAGGTTCTAAGTCATTGAAGAGACCTTTTAATAATCGAGATCAGTCCTGTGCTGTAAAGGGGTTAATATACCTTAAAAGAGCCAACGACGAAACCTGTTCCTCTTCCCTATCAGAGGCAAACTTGGGAGCCTGAGGATTCACAGAGGAAATAACTAGAGGAGAGGTGGCAGCTGAAGCAGAAACCCTAACACCATAGGATGAATAAAGTTACCACTCTTCTAAATGAGACTTTAATTAAAAGCAAAAACTTCCTTTGTGGAAGAGGCTGACCTGGTGACAGCTTACTCCTTGGCACAGATAACTCAGCACTAGTGCACTATACACTATAATGCCAACGATGTGACTGCTGGCACCAGCGCTAAATTTGTCAGAAGTGCCAACAACGAAAAACCTGGCTGAGAAGGAACAAAACCAGTACTCTGTGCTACTGGAACAGTAGCAGTCAAAGGTGCAGGATCAATTGCCTTTTTTGGGAAATGCCAAACATCAGTGCTGTAATGGAGACCTTGAAGATTCAAAGAAGCCTGAAGAAACCTAGCGTATACACAAGGAGACCAGGAGGGATTCCAGTGTCCGAAGAGAATGCAATCACAATGAATTCCCAAACATTCCTAGAATGCCTGTGAGGAGTCTCAGGCACAAAAGAATTGGATCAAGAAAGGCAGGGCAATGCCAGATGAAAACAAGAAATCAAACATGATGCCTTAGCATGGTGCTTCGCCAAAAGCAGCTGTGATCTAGAATGAGCAGATCAATTAAGCTCAAATGCTCAATCTCTGCTGGGTGAATAAACCTCCTCCATATCGGACAAATGATGTGGGAACGGACTGGCATGCCCAGAACATTTGGGGGGCTGAGAAGATGAAAGACAGTCTGGTGCTAAAAGAGCACCCTCAGGAAGCCGTCAACGCACCCTTCTAGAGAGACGTCATCAAAAGAGGGACAGATCTGGAATAGGGTCCTGGATAGTGATCGCTTAAAGTCTGCAGCCTCCTAGAAGGCCTGGGAGACAGAACTAGGTCTATATCGAGCCAGCTGATCTACAATTAATTCATATACACCCTGCCTAGCTTAATTCTGTTTGATCTTACTGCATGCATCCTTTGTCAATCAAGTGCCCATCTGTTCGCAACTTGTGCCAGGTTGTCCAGGGGAAGATGATGATGGGCATACATCACTTCCTCTTCCTGATGTACCCCACTTCCCTGTACCTCCAAAAGTGAGGGGAGAGTCACAGGGACGGGGCTATGTTACGGCAAAAAGGGAGGGAGGGCACTGGCTCCTCCTCTGCTGCAAGGGAGAAACCTAAAAAGAGCAAATCATTTGTGCTGGTAATGAAGCAAGTGTAGCAGTGGTACATTACTAAACTTTTTGGACTTAGTCCTAAGACTTGCTACATCGGATACTGGTTTTCTAAACCTCATGTCATGAATGATATGAGGAGCTCTTAAGTAGTGAAGAAAAATATCTAAAGGGAGATGGATTACTTGGTGCACTGGAAGAGGGAGAAGAACTACTCTGACAATTCATGAAAACTAGAAAAGCATTTCATTCTATCATTACTTCCTATCCTAGCTTTGAAAGTAACCCTCAGTTGTTGTTAGCTTTAAGCACATACAAGTATCAAGACCATTATAAGCTAAAGAGTACAGTCAGGTGTTACACTCTCTTACCCTACACATCCTATGCTTTCTTATCTTCCAGAATCTCCATCCTACATAATAAACAATCCAAATTAATATCAAACAAAATCAAAACCAGCAATACTTATATCAACAAGACTATCCAGTATGTCCTTGCAGGCTGAGGACAGAGAAAAATTGCTTGGAAAACAATACACTCCAACCAACAGTTCACCTAAAAGTGATGGAGTAATTGATGGTTCAATCTAAAAGGCTGTACAATTTTTTTTAGTTTCCACACACTATTGTACTCCCACCTGACGCAGGGAATACAGCTATCATAATAGAGACAAGAACAATTTAAAAAATGTTATTTAAAATACTGTACCCACTTGGGAATAAAAGAAAATCAATATGGTAATTTTATGTAAATTTCTCATATAGTCTTTAGCTACCCTACCTTTAAAAGCATGGGCAATTTATACTCAGAGCCCACATCATCAAATGAGGAGTGGACTAATGTGTTAGTGTTTCATTTTGGCACTGCATCCTAATAACATCAGAACCAATATAAGAATGTTTTGATAATGGATATATTTTACTTAGTGTACATTAAACACTAAAGCTGAGGGATTTTTGGATAATAAATTCAGAAATTTTAATTTGCTTGGAAAACATCAAGATTGGAAATAACAGAGGATAATGTTGGTAAGTTACTTGGAGTAAGTGACATACCAACAAAAATAATTAAAATAGCAAATTTTTAAAGCAATTTATATTTTTCCTAACATATAAACATGAATTCTTTACATAGGGATTTACCTTGCGAACGCGAGCTAGAATGGCCACTTAACTTCCATTCCACTTTGCCTTTCGGCCCAGGTACCAGAATGAGGGGTGGCTGTGGTAGTACGTAAATGTATAGAACTCAGGCTTGTATACATTATTAGGAAAAATAGCAAATTTTTAGAGTAATTTGTATTTTTGCTAACATACAAGCCAGAAGTTCTTTACATGGGATTTAGCTTGCAAGCACGAGCTGGAGCAGCTGTTAACTTTTCAGACAAGGTTGTTAACTACCTACAGAAGTGGGGAAGCCCAGCCCACTCATCAGTCTACACTTTGCCTTTCGGCCCAGGTACCAGAACGAGGGGTGGCTGAAGAGGGACTTGAAGGTAAAGAACTTTATGTTTGTATGTTAGGAAAAATACAAATTACTTCAAAAATTTGCTATTTGTCCCAACACAAATACAAACCTACAGTCTTTACATAAGAGACTTACCTATTGGTGGGGAGAGTCTGGGCAAACCTCTGAACCAATTGGTTTGGTTCTATCCATCCAGGAATACCTTCCTGGTCTGGAAGAGCTGAGGAAAGAATCCTGCACCTCTAGCTTTTTGGACAAATGGAATGTTGCAACTGCTACACTTCCGGACTTGTAGTAATGAGTTTGCGTTATTACTTTTGAAGAAGGCTTGGAGGAAGCCAAAGTGTCGGAGACAATAAACCTCCAATTGTGTAAGAGAAGAAAGCCCTTACATCGCTTGCAGGAGATGCTGTATAGTCTCCAGGCATCAAGTGCCAGCACTTTCACCGTCTGGTGATACCTCTCGATGTTCAGCTGGCACAAAGGTTGTGCCATGGGAAATCTCTCTCAGAGCCTCAGATAACAGAGCCAGCAGGTCTAAAAACCACTCAGCGTGTAGCCACCGGGAGACAACAAAGTCAATCTGAAATTAGGGTGATCAGAGTCCTGTTGATCACCTGACAAATCAGACAAAACATAGGGAAGATGTAAGACTCTAAGTTGAGCAGAACACCGGTAACTTTCTGTTGTACCAGGTCATGAAGAGATCATAGTTGGGACTCCCCCATAACTTGAAGAGTCCCTCCACAATCCCTTGGTGTACCAACTCTGTCCATATCACCTGGCTATGGTCACTGAACTTGTCTGCCACCACATTCGCAGATGCCAGAATGTACTTCGCTGACAGTTCCACTGAGCGTGCTACTGCCCACTTGTGCACTACACTACCAACCTGTGCAGCTGGACAGACACCAGTTCCCCACGCTGTTTGTTGACATATGCCACGACCATAGTGCAGTTGCTCATCAACACCATGGGGTGCTCCATCACTTGGTCCCGAAACTCTTGCAGGTCTAAATTATTATTCTGTTAATAAAATAGTTTAACTAGACCACTGAGCTGACTCTCAGCTCTCATAGGGCTGGCCCAAAGGATTAGAATGAAATACCAGGTCTAGGCCATAGGCCAAGCACTGGGACCAAAAAGGTTTTTTGGCGAGATGTGTGAAAATGAAATAAAAAGGAAAAAAAAAAACTTGCACAAAAGCACATGCTTTTACACTGGAACACATACACACATTAAATACATTTACTCATGTTTCTATACATGCACAAAAAAAATAAGGAATATTAATGCTTTAACGCTGACTGGACGTATTTTACGTCGACAAAAGTTGTTTGTCGGGTGCCGAGTGGACGTAAAATACGTCGACTACAAAAAGTTTTTTTAAATACAGTATTCGCGGAAAAATACTTATAGGCCTCGTTTGCGAAAAATTTTAAATCACGCGCCTTGAGGGATGCTGGGAGTTTACAGATCACGCTGTTGTTTTGTTTACAAGCATGACCCAGCTGCGCATGCGCAAATTTCTTTCTTATCCCAAAAGAAAGCATCAGCTAACTCTGCTGAAAATATCAGAAATTCTTTAGTCACTTTGTCGTAACTTTTGCACCGTTTTCTATTAGCCTTTACATAAAGTTTTATATATGAAAATG
This sequence comes from Macrobrachium rosenbergii, assembly GCF_040412425.1. NCBI lineage: Eukaryota > Metazoa > Arthropoda > Malacostraca > Decapoda > Palaemonidae > Macrobrachium > Macrobrachium rosenbergii. The sequence goes on from NC_089761.1 coordinate 62,673,054, forward strand.
TGCGCAATTTCATGTAGAATACAACAGAAAATAACTCATGGTTGTAGCTTTTATCAGTTTTGACACATTTTCATATAAATCACGATAAGTGCCAAAATTTCAACCTTCAGTCAACTTTGACTCTACTGAAATGGTCGAAAAATGCAATTGTAAGCTAAACCTCTTACATTCTAGTAATATTCAATCATTTACCTTCATTTTGCAAGAAACGAGAAGTCTCTAGCACAATATTTCGATTTATGGTGAATTTTTGTAAAAAACTTTTTCCCTACATCCGCTCTAACTCTGCTGAAAATCTCAGAAATTCTTTAGTCGCTTTGTCATAATTTTTGCACTGTTTTCTATAAGCCTTACATAAAGTTTTACATATGAAAATGTGTGCAATTTCATGTAGAATACAACAAAAAATAACTCATGGTTATAGCATTTATAAATTTTGACATATTTTCATATAAATCACGATAAGTGCCAAAATTTCAACCTTTGGTCAACTTTGACTCAACCGAAATGGTAAAAAAATGCAATTATAAGCTAAAACTCTTACATTCTAGTAATATTCAATCATGTACCTTCATTTTGCAACAAACGAGAAGTCTCTAGCACAATATTTCGATTTATGGTGAATTTTTTAAAAAACTTTTTCCTTACGTCTGCGCGCGCTAACTCTGCTGAAAATCTCAGAAATTCTTTGGTCACTTTGTTGTAATTTTTGCACCATTTTATATTAGCCATTACATAAAGTTTTATATATGAAAATGTGTGCAATTTCATGTAGAATACAACAGAAAATAACTCATGGTTGTAGCTTTTATCAGTTTTGACACATTTTCATATAAATCACGATGTGCCAAAATTTCAACCATCGGTCAACTTTGACTCAACCGAAATGGTCGAAAAATGCAATTGTAAGCTAAAACTCTTACATTCTAGTAATATTCAATCATTTACCTTCATTTTGCAACAAACGGGAAGTCTCTAGCACAATATTTCGATTTATGGTGAATTTAAAAAAAAAAAAAAAACTTTTTTTTACGTTCGCTCGTTACGAATTCATGCATCATTTTGTGATAATATTTTCTCTATGTTGCTTTGATCGTTTTACAATTTGTTATATACCAAAATCATTGCAATTTAGTGTACAATACAATGAAAAAAAAATAACTCATTAGCTTTAACTGTTTTGCTCACAGCGCAATTTGTAAACAATTTATATGAAAATTTTTTTTGCGCTGTCATATATTCCAATATTTATATACGATAATGATATTTTTTTCATTTCTGATGGTTGCATACTAAATTTCAGGCAATGAGGAAAAAAAGGAGCCAAAAATGAACTCTTAATCTTAAAAATTAAGCGTGCTGTGATTTTTTTAAAAAACTTTCTTTCCGCTTTGGCGCTAACTCTCAAACCCCGTCGGCATACGGGAGACACTTTTGTAAACAGAGGCTCGGCTTTTAAGGGTTAAAAGTCAGGGTAAGTTAAGTCGGCTTTTAAGGGTTTAAAGTCAGGGTAAGTTAAGTAAAATTTTTAATTTTCGTTTTTTTTTTAATTCATTGAACGGCCCAAGGGTTTGTGTATTTTCATTATTTACTTATTTATTCTTATGTTTTATCAATTAAATTACAGTTCTACACGATTATTAAAATTGGAATGATTGAAAATGCAGAAGATTCTGACATCGATTTATTTTCAAAAGTTGAAAATCGCTGTTGGTTATATTTTGGACATTCACACAATACATGTTTGACTGTCATTATCACTTTGCATTCTAAGCATCTGGGAGGAGGGTTATGTGGGCTGCTCATCAAGTGTCCATGTGTCAAACGAGTATGGCCTATTTGAAGATGTATCAGAATTACTTGTGTGTGTCTCTCTCTGATATGATGCACTCCATTTTTCAACACAGGACTTTATGTTTCAATTTATCATTTATAGGTCCCTCATTCCACATACTTTGCCATTTATTTACAATAATTGTTTTTTATATACCTTATATAATCACTAATAGGGATGTTTACATTTGCTCTTGTCATGTGGACTGCTTCTTAGGCTGTTTTATCAGCCTCTTCATTTCCTTGAATCCCTACATGGGCCAGAATCCAATAAATTTCAATATTTTTTCCATTGTTATACAGTTTGTGGAGTTCATAATTAATCTACTGTACAATGTTATTTTTTGGGTAGTAATTTTGAACGGCTTCTATAGCGCTTCTTGAGCTGCTAAAAATCACAAATCTGTTGAAAGATACTTCCTTTATAATTCTGATGGTTAATGCAAATGCACACAGCTCTGCTGTGAAGACTGAGGCATTATACTGTACTGGGTAGAGAATTAATATGTCTTGTTCTGGGATATAGTTGTATATCCTACTGTGATGCGATTTAGACCCATCTATATATATTGCATAATGTGAACTTTTTGTCTTATATGATCTATAGTTTTCTGTCTATGGTGTTCTGGGGTATATGAGCAACTTTTTGATAAATATTTCAAGTGTGTGCAAGTCTACTTTATTCACAAGTCCAATGTGGTGCTAATTTTACTGTTGAAGATACTGTATTTTTATATTTATATTCAGTGACTTAAACACTCTATTAGCTCTAACTGGGAAAGGTGGTGAATGACTGTTTATAAATATATCCCCTAGATCAAATAGATTTTTTGTTGGTGAATCGTTTGTCTTGATTTTTAATGCATTTTTCATTGTTATGAATACTCTATGGAGATACAGTGGCAGTTTGCTACATTCAACTTGTACAGAGGAAACTGGTGAGGATCTAAATGCTCCTGTGCATATTCTTAGTCCTTCATTGTGAGTTGGATCTAATATTTTCAGTGCTACGCCTGACGCTGAACCATATACAGGCAGTCCCCGGTTATCGGAGGGGGTTCCATTCTGAGGGTGTGATGATAACCGAAAATCGCCGCTGACCGAAAATCAGCCCCAGGGCTTATCGGCACCTCTGTTAGGTATGTATCGGCACTGATAAGCGGAAATCAGAGATTTTCGGCGCTGAAAATTGCAGATTTTCATTACTAGACAAGCGCCGTAAAACTGAATCACCATTAACCGAGCCCGCTGTAAACCAGGGACTGCCTTCACTTCCGTAATCAATGATTGACAACTGCTGGGTGCTCAGGCTCTAAACTATGATCCTTGGAAGAGTTTCTTCTAGAAGATGAAGAGTGCCTATGAGACAACTGACGCTTTGGCGCTGAAAGACGATCCTCAGCAAAGAAGTTACCTGAAGAAAAACATTCCAGGCCGTCCCAGTGACGGGTGTTCAGGATCCTTACTCTTCTTGCAAGGTCCAGGAGAAGAGTTTACGACGTCTACTGCACGCCTTTTCAGCGGTCGTGACTTAGATCCTCAGAACTAGAAGACATACAATGCATGTCCACTTTAAGGCCTTTCCAATGACCTTTGATTGCAGTCTGGAATACGTCAACAGACTGAACCGAGGGGGCGACTGCTTGTGGGCAGACCCCACTGACCTCCCTTAGGATAACAGTTTGACTCCTTCCAGGTGCTGGGGAGTATGGCAGGGAGTATAGGAGAATCAGCGGGCCGAACAGCCACCTCCTCCACTAATACTGCACCTGCACTGGGCACTACCAGGCAAGTCTGAATCACTTATTATCCATGAGCACTTCAACTGAAGAAGCTAATTGGGTGATCGATTCAACAATTAATTCAAATCTCATGTTGACCTTGACGTCTATCCCTTACATTCAATGCACATCGTGTGTGAGTCATAAGATTCCTTTGTCAGTCACGTATAGCAGCCTTTGCTGCAATACCTAAAGCTAGAAACACTAGTGTCAGACATTATCAAAATCCGAAAGCAAGTCCAAAAATGGGAAAAAAGGTCGTAATCTGATGATAAAGTTCTGCCTATCACTGAGTAAATAGGCCGTAAGGCTAGCAAAAGAATACTTCACCAATTGTCGATAAAAGAACAGCCAGACAAATAAGAATTCTAAAATTCAAGCTGCTGCCAACCACTGGATTTCAGTCATCATCCGGCAGAAACAAACTGAACTCTTTGCTAAGTGGTTCCTCTCTTTCCCCCCGGAAGTGGGCAGGACATGTCACCTAACCCGAAAAAACCAGCGCGACCTGCAAATTTCAAAATTTTCAGCTGCCGAACAAGTGAAACTAATAGCTATGTAATTACTGGGTAAGTTTCTTATATAAAAACAGTAATTAGTGAATACCTCTCTATGAAAAATTCCACGAATAGGAGAATTTGCCGTGAATAATGTGGATATACGTTCCACAGAAGAATCCGCGAATAGGTGAAGCCGCGAATCCAGAACCGTGAATAGGCGGGGTCGACTGTACTAGGGATTGTTTCCCGGGATCCCGGGATCCCGGGTTACCGTTGCTTTTTTGTCCGGGAAAATTCCCGAGATTTTATTTTTCTTCCCGGGAAATCCCGGCCTCTATTAAAATATGTGCAAACGAAAAAAATAATACATTTTCAATATTAGCAGTTATTGCCGTAGGAGGAGAAGTGTACCTAACACTGTTCTAAACGTTTTTCATACCTAACACTGTTAAAAACGTATTTCATACGTGTATGTCTGAAATCTGCACTGTGAGGCAGCCTGAGACGGGCGAGTTGCCTCAGTTACTCGTCAGCTTCTGAGTTGTTGTTTCGCTCACTTAAACCCTACTAAAAGTGCTGTGAATTTTTTTTTTTTTAATTTTGCAACCTTTCCTTCTCACAATGTCAAAGAAAGATAAACATAAAACATTTGTATGGGAATACTTCGACAGAAGTATTAGTAAGTCTTCTAAGGGAGTTACTGATGAAGCACAATGCAAAAAGTGTGCTGCTGTAATAAAGTGTACAGGTGGTTCGACAAGTGGCTTGCTTCGGCATCTAAAAAGCAAACATTCTATAGAGAAACCAAGCCCGACACAATCAGATGTCTCTTATGAAACACAATCTGCTAATTCTTCAAAGCGTTTCATGAGTGCTTATTCTCAGGCTCAGCCTACACTGCACAGTTTCGTGAAGAAAAACACTAGAGAAGAAATGGTAGCTAAACTTGTAGCTTTAGATGTATTTCCTCCCGGTGCCGTCTGTAAAAGTGAATTTATTAGTCAAGCCTTCAGTGATAAAGGTATTCTTCTTCCAAAAAATCCGAATCATGTTATGCAATTAGTATATAAACAGTATGAAATTGCAAAAGAGGTTGTTATGATGGAAATGCAACGATCTTTGAAGAGTGGAAAGAGGTTCAGTCTGCCATTGGATGAATATTCCTCTCTTAAAAACAAAAGATATCTGAATATTAATATTCATCAAGATAAAGATAAATTTTGGAACTTGGGAATGGTAACAATTAATGGACGCATGACTGCTGAAAAAGCTGTTGAAGAAGTAGAGAACAAACTGTCTGAGTTTAGTTTATCCCTAGGTAGGCATATTGTTGCAGTTGTTACAGATGGGGTGAGCGTTATGGTAAAATTTGGATGGTGTGTTGACTGTGAACATCAGCTGTGCTATGCACATGCTATACATCTTGCTGTTTGTGATGTTTTATACAAGAAGCAGACATTTCATGAAACCGACGTTACAGAAGTGGAATCAAGTGCCGAAACTGATGTTGAAGAATTAGAAGAAGATGATTGTCAAGAAACAGAAGATTTAAGATCTGGCATAAACACTGAACATGGTCAGAACGAAGCACAAGCCGCAAGTCACATCAGGAGCGATCTGGTTTCAAATGCAGTTAATGTAGCTACTGCCATTGACAAAGTGAGAAAGATTGCTCGCATAATTCGCAAGTCTCCAGTAAAAAACGATACTTTGCAGAGTTATGTAAAATCTGAAAATCGTGAAAGTATCCACCTGTTACTTGATTGCAAGACAAGATGAAATAGTTTAGTTGCTATGCTTGAACGATTCTTAGATCTGAGGTCTCCAGTAGAAGAAACATTGATTGACTATAAAATAAATAACCCTTTAAGTGAAGCAGAATATGTTGCACTCGCTGCTATCGTTCGTGCTTTGAAACCTATCCAGTTAGGCTCTGAGAAACTTTGTAGTCGAGATGTGACACTTCTGAGTGCTGAAGGAGTTTTTTCTTTCATCATTGAGGAACTTCATGAACAAAACTCTGCCTTTTCATTGAAATTGAAAGAAGCATTAATATCTAGACTAAATGAAAGAAGGCAAAAAGCACTAATTGGGTTACTAAAATACATGAAAAATGGCATAATGTATTCTAAAGAAAGCCGATCATCAGGAGACACTGATTTAGAAGCACTGCCAGCGAAAAGTGTTCTTTTGTCTGCAGCAAAACGACTTCTTGTTCGCCTTTATGACGACAACAGTGACGAAATGTTTGCTTCATCCGAATCCGAAGAAGAAGGGATGTCTCAGTCAGCTGACCCAAATCAAAGCCGAACAGCAAAGAAATTAGAGGGAGTCATAAAAAAAGAAACAGGGTGCATCCCTAAAACAACCCAAACAAGTCAGGCGATTAGCAGGAGCATAACTAAAGAGTTTGAAATTTTTGAAGCAACTGGAGAAAAGACAGCAAACATAACAAAGATAACAGCTGCATTAGAATCTATACCACCCACATCTGTCGAAGCAGAAAGAGCTTTTTCAGCTGTAGGACTGTTTATCACGAGACTTAGAACTCGTCTAAGTGATAAAAGTGTAAATTGTTTGAGTTTTCTACGTGCATATTTCAAGTCAGAGTAGTTTGTAGTAACAGCTAGAAGCAAATGTATTATTTTCCTACATTTGTTATTTTATCAGAAAAGTGTTATATGAATATATAGTTTTCTTGTTGTTTTATTTTTTTTTATATAACTGCCATAGAGGCAGGTTTCATGTAAGTTTACGCTTTTCGGAGTCGTTTGAAGACAGTCTCTTTGATTTAAGAATTTTGTTATTTGTAATGAACATTAATCAATTTTCTTTCACCAGGTTTATATTACAAAAGCATGTGATCGTATACAGTCCTTTTGATTTAAGAATTTTGTTATCTGTAATGAACATTGATAATTTTTCTTTCGCCAGGGTTATTTTACAAACGTATGTGATCGTATAAGATAATTTCATATAATGTGTAAAAAGATGTGCCGGTTTCTTATCTTATTTCAGGAGCAACTACTCTGCATAAAATTGTGTTTAATCAGTCTTAATTTTCTGCTTGTTAATTTCATTGAATGCTTCTTTTTTGCATTATATATTTTGGATATGTCTCTTCCAATGCTTTAAGAATAATTAAATAATCACGTGCTATGAGTCTTGCAATATTTCATTCCTAAAATACAAAAATTAATTTTTTTATGAAATCCAGGAATTTCTCGGGATTTTCCCGGGATCCCGGGAAAACACTAACCTTTTCCCAAAATCCCGGGATTAGGAAAAGTGTCTCAAATGGCAATCCCTAGACTGTACCTCGATGGGCTAGTAGCTTCCTTTCCACAGTACTAGGCTTTTGTAATTGAGGGGTTCACATTTTATTATGACAAACACAAATTATATTTCAAAAAGCATTCAAAAAGAAAAACCATGGAGAGCTAACGGTGTCAGTTGGGCAGGGAGTACAGCAGACACTGCCACCCAGTGGAGGCCGAAAGCAAAATGGAGTGCAGATTGACGCGTGGGTGGGGTTTCCCCCCTACTGTCAGTAATTAACGACCTTGTATGAAAGTTAACTGGCTGTTCCAGCTTGCATTCACAAGCTAAATCCCTATATAAAGAATGATGTTTTGTATTTATGTAGGAACAAAATAATATTGCTTATTGATATGGAGGAGGTGTTTGCTACAGTAAACACTGGCAAAAATGTTTTGATATACGCAAAAGTTGATACGCAGATGCACTTAGCATAATCAAACTTATAATGAAAGTGTTTATCATATGACCATGTCAATTAATTAATGACCACGCCACTAAAGCCTCCTCCCTATTACCATCAACATCATTTATACATTGCAGTTTAACATTTAAAAAAATGTTTTGGGCCTGGTGTGCTTTCCACTATCAACACTAGTTGTTAGTAAGAAGGAACCTGAAGAAAAAATAATTTATCATGTTGATTTTCATCAAACTATAATTATGTAAACCTTTTTCAAGAGATTTCTAACTGTGTAGGGCATAAGTAGGATCACTAAGAGTAGCAATGGAAACTGCCTTTGGGTTATAACATTCAACGGCTTAATTTCTATATCTATTCTAAGAGTCAGGTTTCTCTGTCATCGTTCTATTTGGACTGAAACTAAAAGAATAAAGTTAACAGTATACCAAAATGAAGTAATAAATAACTTTTATCCATTAATGCACATCATTACAGTTGGCAGGATTTCTATTACAATGATTTTGACTTCGAAACAAGTTTGCTACACACTAAGGCCATCATACTTTAAGCAGTAATAATACTCATTATGGATAAACTGGGGAAAATCATTCACAATCTTTTGCTTAAGAAACAATGAGCACACCGAAACAACTTGAGTTCTCTACATTTCCCAATTTCTTATAATTCACTTCATTTCTCAAAATCACTCAAATAAATGATTTCTTACAAAACTATTTCACTAAAATATTTTCGAGGGATTATGTTATTTTTTAACAAATATTAAATTGTAATTACAATATCCTGCACAATAGTAGCAAAAGGACAGGAAGACAATGCACAGCCTGAAAATTTCCCATTCAAGGAAAACAATATGGTAGCTAGTTTCTAAATTCAACACACTATATCCAAATACTGTACTGTACATCCAAGAACTCACACAATTAACTAGAAGCACATCAGTGTTACAGAATTTCCTATCATTATATTCACAGTATAACCTTATCATACCAATTACAGTATCTCTACTTTGTTATAGAACTAATCCAGATAAGAAAAAACAAGTAATGAATACCACGCAAATATTGACCTGATCAACATGACTCAGCAACACAGCAAATATCAAGATACACAAACCATGCACACAAGATGAGAGAAGATGCAATGAAAGTGAACACTTACGAAACTCCCAGACTTGGATTTGTCGTTTCGAGACATGGTGGAGGTAAGGGTGGCATGTACAACTAGACTACACTACTAGGGTCAAATTAGACTAGGTTTCTGTTGGTACATTGGATTACTGCACTGCCACACACTAGCCTGAAAATAAAAGAAATTCTCATAAGCTAATTGAACGTGAATTAATTTTCAATAAAAGGCAGCAATACAGATTAATAATAGCTGACATAGTAATGTAAGGGTTTTCAGTTACAAAAACCTCATTTGATAGACTAGGTACATTAAAATAGAATACAAATATGCAAATTTGTTACATACTACTACAAGCTAAGTCTTGTTTTGCCATAAGAAATCCAAGGCCTAATCAGAGTAAATGTAAATGATGTGTGGCTCTACACACTTAAGAATATGTAACCAATTCTAAGAAAATGTAACCTAGAAACTGTGATAGGCCAAGTACAGCACTTCACTGTACAGGCAGTCCCCGGTTAACGGCGGGCTCAGGTAACGGTGATCCGGTTTTATGGTGCTTGTCTAGTAACAAAAATTGGCAGTTCTCAGCGCCGATAAGCCCGAAATTTGCCGATAAAGCGCAAAAATCGCCGATTTTCGGTTATCATCACACCCTCAGAACAGAACCCCGCTGATAACCAAGGACTGCCTGTATTTTTAAATCATAATCCAAAGTTTTTTGTCCATCTAAGGGAGTCAATCCAGAAAATGAAAACTTATTCTAAATGTGAGATTACAGGCAACGAGGTTACGACGCCAAATATATTCATCAGAAATTATTTCCTAGCTTACGGCGCATGTTGTTAACCAAGGACTGCCTGAATTTTTAAATGGCAGAATAATCCAAAGTTTTTGTAAAACCATCTAATGCAGTTTACAGTCAATCCAGAAATGATTTTTGACGATTTTCGACGAAATTTTATTCTTAAGAACGGAAAATGTGAGATTATTCATATCAACCATACTAAAAAGGCTGTTGATCTGCAAATCAAGCTTTCACAGAACAGAAGGAAAATATGAACGAATTCAAACTGGAGTAAAGATAAAAACATATACAGTACTGTACACAACCAGTAAATAAATGTCTAACTGAGATAATCAACTATTGTACTGTAACAGATAAATCTTAAACATGCATATATGGCAATCTGTCAGAAAAACCACTTACACTTGTAATTTAAACATCAAAACTTACTGCTCCAGTAGTACTGTATCAATAAAACTGTCAGAAAGACTGTTCAGCAATTTTACAGTAAAGGGAATGAAAGACATCTTGTATTGAACAATGTGATACTGCAGTGCCTACAAAGAACGTAAATGCTGATGTACGCTATAAGAGCAATAGTGGATGCTCACTATTCAAATAGTTTATGGAAAATGGTCTAACTTGATACTGTATATGCCAGTGATCGGCTAAACTGCCATATCACTGAAGTGAAAAAGGAAACCAGCACCCTGAAAAATTTTGTCACAAAAATGAATATCTTTGAGGGTTACCAACACCTATCCATGACAGCAATATGCCAATGAAGTACTGATGGTTTCTAAGGGAAGAAATGACACTTTTATAATAAAATAAAGTTCTATATATACTTACCAAATAATTACACAGCTATAGTTTCTACTTTATGCAGCAGCTCAAAATTCAAAATTCGTGGAGTGCTCCTTTGTTTTGGGTGTAGGTAAACTGCCCCACCCACTTTTGGGGAAGAATAGATACAACACAGCTAAAGAGCTCAATTCGTTTATGCTCTATGTCCATAAGAGGGGAGGAGGGAGGGCTCTGCTCATGCAATATTTGATAAGTATATATAAAACTTTATTTTATTATAAAAATGTCATTTTTATATAAGTAACTTACCAAATAATCACACAGCTGAATCCCACATTGAAAGGCAGTGGAATGAATGGACATATACTACCCAAAAAAACTCAGATATGGAGAAGAATTTGGAATAGTAAATTAGCTAGCATCATGAAATGCTCATTGTACCCTTACCTGGTGAGGGAGCTACGGCAGACAGGTACTGCCTCTGGCCAAAGCTCCTCTCGACCTGTAGTGGCATGATGGTAGAGCCAAGAGCCACCTCTACTTAAGTGGGTGCTTTGCAAAGTAGGAGTCTATTGCAGGTTGCCAAAGCCTACAATCCAAAAAGACACATATACAAAATATGTGTATATGCCCTTGCCCTGGGCACAGTACAAAGGAATAACTGACCAGATAAAATCTTAACCTACACCACCACAAAAAAATTTTAAGCAAAACCATAAACAAAAACAAAGATTGGTGAAACCCACAACACAGTGCTCACCATACTTCCCAAGAAGTGCAACAATCCTTATTCAAGGAGAGTGGGCAGAGGAAAAAGAAGGCATTCCTCCTACCCTTCATTCCCCAGTACTATGCCAACTGTGAAGAACGGGCCTAGAGTACTGCATCTTTCTTACACTGTTTCGATATCACACAGGTAGAGCATAGCAAACACTGACTTGCATATCCAATATGTTAATTGCAAGATTGAACAGAGAGACAGATTACGTCTGAAGGCCAAAGATGTAGCCACTGCTCTTACTTCATGCGCCTTGACCTTGCATAAGGGCAGTAAATCGTCCTGAACCCCCAAATGTGATTCCAAAATTATGGACCTTAAAAAGAATGTCATTGCATTCTTAGATAACGGACGACTGAGGTCTTTCACGGAACACCAAAAGTTTGAGGAGGAACCTCTAATACTTTGGTTCTCTCTAGGTATACTCATAAGGCCCTTATTGGATAGAGGACTCTCTTTTGATAGGTTGGGCCCACAATTTCAGACAGGCTCTTGATCAAAAAAAGAACATGGCCAGGGGTTAGCTGGGTCCTCATTCTTAGCCAAGAAACCCAAAATCATTGAGTATTCGTTACCTTGAGTAAAATCTATCCTCTTATCAATAGTATATAGCTCACTAGCTCTCTTGGCCATAGCTAAGGCTATCAAAAATAGAGTCTTCTTTGTCAGGTTCCTAAGCGAGGATGATTCTAAAGATTCAAACAGCAGTCCTGAAAGCCATTTGAGGACAATGTCCAAGTTCCAAGCAACTTCAGAATGATTTCCTTGTTTACCAGTATTAAAAAACTTTATCAAGTCGCCAATGTCTTGATTCGAAGACAGGTCCACTCCTCTATGTTTGAATAAGGAATTCAACACAGCCCTGTAATCCTTGATGGTGGATGTTGCTAACCCTTTCGAGGTTCTAAGAAATAACAGAAAATCTGCGATCTGGGCTACAGAAGTCTGAGAAGAGGAGATATTGCCTACACTCAGCAACAGCTTCTGCAGCCTTCCTTGAAAATCCTTTCGTTCTGACAGCTTCCTGATAGTCTGAAGGAAGTAGTCTTGGGAAATCCATCAGCAGGCTTAGATGATCTGGAAACCACTCCTTGTGCATCCAAAAGGGAGCAACTAGAGTCATCGACTTATTGCTGTGAGCACTGAACTTCTTCAGTACAGTATCTCCCTCACCATGCTGAGGGGAGGGAAGGTGTATACGTCGAGATCCAGCCACTCCTGCAGCATGGCAACCGTCGCCCATGCCTGAGGATCCGGAGCAGGAGAACAATACAGAGGTAGACAATGGTTCCTCGACGTCGCAAACTGATGGCTTTACCCACAGCTACCACAGGTTGGTGCACTTCAGGCCAGCCCTAGGAGAGCTGTTAACCAGCTCAGTGGTCTGGTTAAACTAAGATATACTTAACTTTGTTTTGCACACCTGTGGACTGAGTGTCCACTCCGTCGGTAGAACCTGTTTGCCACGACTCAATTCGTCCGCAAGGACTTTCATTTTGCCCTGGATGAAGCAGGTCACAACGTGGGTCTTGTTGCTTAGTACCCACGGAAGAAAACCCTTGGCTGCTTTGTAGAGCAAAAATGAATGAGTCCCTCCTTGGTTCCTGATGTAGGCCAGGCCAGTCATGCTGTCTGAATGGACCGTCACTGACCTCTTGATAGTCTGTGCTGCAAATACTGAAGGGCTAGATGAATTGTCTTTAATTCTTTCCACTGATAAGAAGGTTCCCCTCGGTTGGAGACCACGTTCCTGAAACCTCCATGCCACTGAGAAGAGCCCCCCAACCCAGATCTGAAGCATTTGAGAACAACGTTAGGTCGGGGCTCATTGGAGACAGAGACTTCCCTGTCACAAATCTATCCTTCACCAGCCACCATCGAAGGTCCTCTTTGATTTTAGGGGTGATGTTGAAGATGAACGAGTCCGGGGAACACTTCCTTTGCCAGTTGGCCTTGAGGTAAAATTGCAATAATCTGGCGTGCAACCTGCCCAATGGAACAAACTTCTCGATGGAAGAAAGGGTTCTCAGAAGACTCATCCATGCGCTGGCTGAGCAGGATGGGGAAGATATGAAGTCTCGGACTTTTCTGAGACAATTCTGAATCCTTTGTTGGGATGGAAAAGCCTGAAAACTCAGAGAATCTATCACTATCCGCAAATATAGAATAGACGGAGTTGGGACTAGTTGAGAATTCTTGAAATTTATTAATAGTCCTAGTTCTTGAACAAGTCGAAGTGTCTTCTGAAGGTCCTCCATGCCCTGAGATCTTGAGGGGGAGCCAGTCACTGAGGTACAAAGAAATGTTTATCCCCATCAGATGTATCCATTTCGCCAGAGGGGTGAGAACTCGAGTAAAAACTAGAGGGGCCGTGGAGAGGCCGAAGCTAAGTGCCTGAAACTGGAGACTCTGTCCTGGAACACGAACCTCAGATACTTCCTGGAGTCCAGATGAACTTGAATGTGGAAGTACACTCCTCCATGTCGATCGTGACCATCCAGTCTCCCTGAATGGCTGACAAGACTGACTGGTTAGTTTCCATTCTGAACTTCGTTGTTTTAACAAGAAGTTCAGAGCACTGACATCCAGGACAGGCCTCCATCCTCCTGATGACTTGGGAACCACGAAGAGGCGGTTGTAGAACCCCTCTGTGCCTATATCCTCAACCACTTCCACAGCTTGCTTCTCGAGGAGACCTGAAACTTCCTGAGACAGGGCTGAAACCCTCTCCAAGCCTACTGAGTTGGCCGTTAAGTTGATGGGAGAGGTTACTTAGGGAGGTTTCTCCCTGAAAGGGGTTGCATAGCCCTCTTTTAAGACCTTTAATACCCATGGCTCTACATTCCAGTTCTTCCACCTGCTCCAAAAATGAAGGAGTCTTGCTCCCACTGGAACACGTAGGACAGATAACTCACTCTCAAAGGGCTGACTTGGCTGTAAGTTTCTTGATGGGGCGTGTCGTTTGGAGATTGGATCTAGGACGGGATTGGAATCGACCTCTAGTACCTCGAAAGGGCTGGGCGTGACAACGGAGAAGAAGTCCTAGCAGTTGTAGCAGTTGAAGTAGCTCGTGCAGGGGTCCTAGTCCTCTTGGTGGACTGCGCGAGGTCTTGTGTAGATGTCTTCTGGAGTTCGGCTGTTACTCATTCCAGAGTTTCTTGCGAGAATAAACTGGTCCTGTCTAAAGAAGCAAACAGGAGAGAGGAATGCTGAGAGGATGTGACACTCTTCGCAGTAAACAAGCACCACAAATCTCGCTTCTTCAGAACGCCTGCGATAAAGATGGTTGCCAACTCTTGAGAGCCTTCTCTCACTGTCCTATCAGCACAAGCCAGAACGCCCAACCAGTCCAAAGCGAAGTTCTCCTGAAGTGTGGTGCAATCTTCTATCTTCTTTGCTAAAGCCCCAACTGCTCAATAGAGAAAGCTGAGGACCTCAAAGACTTTAAAAATATCCTTAGCAAGATAGTCCAGCTCCGACGCAGTAAAAAGAATCCTTGTAGAGGAGAGAGTAGAGCGACATGAAGCCTCCATGAGACTGGAGAAGTCGCCTTGAAAGGAGGCAGAGACTCCCAAGGAAGGCACTTCTCCAGTTGCGTACAACAGATACTTCTGCCATATCAAGAAAGAGGGAGGCGTACAGAAAACCACTTTCCCGACATCCCTCTTTTCCAATAACCAGTCGTCGATACGGGCAAAGGCTTTCCTCGATAAAGAAGACAGAACCATAAGAGGTAATCTGGCAGTTCCTGCAGGTTGCCACATCAAAAAGGCCCAGCCCGGAGAAAAAAGCGAAGGATAGCATACCAAGAAATATCTTAGCAGAGCCGAATAATTTGATGTAGGCCATTCCTCTTCCACTGGTTCCTTGTCAGAGGAAACGGGCAACATCCGAGGGTCCATAGGTTCTTGCACTACAGGAGCTGGTTTCTGAAGTAAGCTCAGAATACTATCCAGTTGGAGTTGGATCGGAGCCAACGACAGGTCTTCTACAACAGAAGGTAACTCACCTGAAATGTCAGGTATTGGCTGTCCTACCTGTGGCACAGAACACTTACTGACAGGTGGACGAACATCAACAGAAGCACCCACTGACACTGGACGCTCGGACAATGGGCACCCACTAACTTATGGAGCGGACACAGAACACTTAGAAGCTGCAACACTCTTAGAGGACACTAGACAGTTGGGAGCTCGAAGCTCGGACACTGGGCACCCATATGATGAGCGCTCGGCTTCTGGGTACTCATATGATGGGTGCTCGGACACTTGATGTCCATTCACTGGGCATTCATACACTGAACTTTCCAACTCGGAACGTTTGGACACTGATCGCCCACGAACTGGGAGCGCGGACAATGAACACTCATACATTGGGCACTCAGACACAGGGAGCTCATACGGTGGGCGCTTGGACACGGGACGCTCATGCGGTGGGTGCTCGGACAGAGAACAATCCTCTACTGGGCGCTCATACACTACACTTTCAGACTCTGGGCACTCGGACACTTTACGGCAATGTACGGGACTGTCATACACTCTTTTGGAGTCAGGACGCTCACTGGACACTGAATGAGTGTGATAATCTTTACCAGGAGACACCCAAAAACTACAAGAAGGGAGTGGGCTACGGTCCCTCTCTAAAGCTCGCTTATGAGAGCGGGGTGAATCAACTTCCAATGAAGTGTGCTGCCTTTTCAATGGCCTCAAAACCTTAGCAAAACACCCACTGTGCTTTTTGAGCCCAAGTGAGTCCGAATCATTAGATGATAAGGTATGAACATCCAAATGGATGCCTTTCCAACGGCATTCCTCTGAGTCCTGGGATTGGAGGGCACCAGGCTCGGATGAGGTGACGACTACTCGTGAGCAAACCCCACCGACCCAATTGGACTGCCAGTTTGCTTCCTCCCAGGAGAGCAAGGGGAGTTTAGCAAGGAACTTTGGTCTAGGAGCATTGGTGGGACGAATAGCTGTCCGCTCCAATGACACTGCACCAACACTATTAAATTTCTGATCCACACGAGCTTCTATGCTGGCAATAGCATTGGGTTCAGAAGAATGAGAGCCAGGTAACGGAGTAACAGGAAAAGTCAGAGGACTGGAAATAAGAGAAAATGCAGACACATGTGTTGAGGGATAGACAAAGCAGCAATATCAACTCCTGGAGAATTAACTGAACTAGCAGAAGCCTTAGCTTCAGCCCTAGCAGTTGCCTTTCTCAGTCGGTCACATTGCAATTTACCTAAATGGGTCAGCAAAATCTTCCACTTCCCCTTATCCCAGTCCTTACATTCCTCACAATTAAGATCAGGCGAGCAAATTTGCTCCCTACAAGAACTATAGACAGTATGAGTGATGTATTTAGCTGAAGTGAGTCTAGTCTTGCAGCCTTTGCTGCAATACCTAATGCTAGACAAACTAGAATCTGACATGATTAGTCAAAAATTCCAAATCGGGAAAGTCACAATCAACAAAGATAACTGAATATTAGCTAACCTAATTAACAGCTGAACACTACTAAAAAACAGAGTACTTCACCAAATGAAGATATCCAACCATCCAGGGAAAAACAAACCAAGAGCTGCCAATAACCAGTGCTCAGTCATTGGCTGGCAGAAACGAATTGAGCTCTTTAGCTATGTTGTACCTATTCTTCCCCGAAAGTGGGCAGAACAGTCTACCTACACCCAAAAAAAAAGAGCTACCGCGAATTTTGAATTGCTGCGTAAAGTAGAAACTATTGCTGTTCAATTATTTGGTAAGTTACTTATATAAAACTTGTAAGCTTCAGACAAAAAAATCAAGATGATTTACCTTTTTCTGACAAAAAATTAAAATTGTATTGCTATATCATCATGTCATGCTGTATCCTCTTCATTACATTATACAGACACTCCTAGTTGGCAGCCAAGTTAGGTTTGCAACCAATATTCAAAAGTTGGAATCAACATAATGCATTTCAAGTACACATTACTTACTTTATTTTATTTATAAAACTGACTTTCTACGTATTTACTTATTCCTGAAGCACATGTTCGGTATTACCCCTTCAATTATGCAGTGCCTTGTAAATATACTTTAAGTTGATTCTTAACAATTTTTTTTTTATGCTACTTGGAAATAAATTCTAATAGTTGTTTAAATGGCAAAATCTAAATCTGGGACAATAAGCACAGCTATCTGTTATTGCAAAATAATCAATCATTAGTAATACTATGTCAATGGATCATCAGATTATTGTTACCAGATCCATTAGTGAATGTACCATTTTCTTTTTAAATTCCTTACTTTAGGATTAGTGATATATTCTAAAAATATTCTAACTAACTTCTCTTTGTAGCAAACTTTATTAATATAATCCTTAAAACATGACATATTCAGTACTCAGCATTTTTGTCTGTAATTTTTAAGAACTGCAAGTTGTGCACACACACTGTATAGCCTGTAAGTTACTAATTCAAACAAATAATGATATCCATAAATAATGATATCCATTAACAGAGATATTCTTACTACAAAAACCTGGCATTTTAAAACAAGTTTTAGCAAACATCAGCGACATGATTTCTCTATGCATGTACATGCAGTCGGTGCTTTTGATACTTAGGCTCTCCTCATCCCTTAGAGCATCATTCTTATAAGCAGCTACATAAATAGTTTACTTAAGGGAAAATTCTTCCCAATGAGTATAGTAAGTCCAGCTCTACATTACATATTTAGAATGGTGCTATTCAAGATACCATTAGTTAAAGAACTTAAGATGGGTTTAGATGACTACTCACTTCACTTTCCGCTTCTTTTTGGCATCATTCTCTTTTTTAACAATTACAGTACCTATAGAACAAATACAGTATTTACTTGAAAACAATAGAAAGGAAGTGAAAGTATGGTCATTTGTATTTCCACTGTATTAATATCACAGATATACAATAAATCTGACAAATGACCTTTTCCCCTTAGAATATACAGAAAAACCCACTGTGTTCCCTATCAAGAACAGCAGACAATGACCCACAGCAGGAATAAAACATATTTAAAGTTAAATTTCAAAATCATTACTGCTATGCCAATAAACAGTATTACACAACATATCTAACAAGCAACAAAAATAAAATGGAGCGAAGGGCATCTTATCTAAGTATATCCTGTTCTCCAAGATTGTTGACAGGTGCATGATCACTTGACCAATCTCAAATACTGAAAAAAGTAAACTCTGTACACAAAACACTAACCACTCCTGAAATAACTTTCTACGTGTAAATATATTTGTATACTGTAATTTACTAAACTATAAACATAAAATAATAATTACATTACACAGTATTACCATCCTGTGTGTGTTCAATATCAAAATCCATAATAACTCTACACAAACCAGTGATGAAAACTCAACAGAAAAAAATTTGAATGAATGAAAAACAAGTACGTACTGCACTTGCAATGAAAACTAACCTTCTGTATTCGTATGTTTCCTCTAGCACTGTATTTTGTGTTCTAATTAATCATAAAAAAAGGGTCTTCCAAGTTACTTACTGAGAAGTATGAGCTGCTATATCCAAACTAAATCAGTTACACATGCAGCAGAGCAAGAAGTGCCAAGATCTACAGACTTGGAATGTAAAAATTTGGCACACCCATCACTGCCCTCAGTGCTAGTTTATTCTTGACGCAATCATTAGAGGAACTTCTTTACTACATCACAAAGAAAGATGGAAAATTTGTCAAGACTTAAAGAGAGAGAGAGAGAGAGAGAGAGAGAGAGAGAGAGAGAGAGAGAGAGAGAGAGAGAGAGAGAGAGAGAGAGAGAGAGAGAGAGAGAGAGATAAACCTATTGTACCAAGATTTTGATAGTTTTCTATGATTTACAACAAATATGTAGCAAAAAGATCAAGGAGACAGGCAACACAATGCCCTTACCTAGCCCAGGCCCTACAGATATGGAAGTAATGAAAAAGTAATGCGTAACCCTCCAGGAGGCAACATAACCAACCTTGAATGATGGGCGATTACAATAACTTAGAAAATGTTAGCATGCAGTGAATAGCAAAACTTGGCAACAATGGGAAAGAAGCAGTCAATAAACAAACCAAAATCAGGGCTGCTGATTTCCAAAGAAGATAGTGGAGTACATAGAAATTGAGGGTCTGGCTATAGTTATGAGAGCTTCATAAAACCTCCTTCAGCTCTAAAGAACAATGGCCATCCTTACCCTTGACTGCTGAAATCTTAAAGCAATGAATTATCCCTCAGATGTCTTCCAGGAGCTTTGTTTTGAAATAAGCATGGAGCACTAAGTTCTCCATATTCCCTCTGAACAAAAATAGGGACCAAACTACAGGATACTGATATACTGAAATTTGGTCCCTTGACATTCAAATTTTATTGTCCACATCAACTGGAATTTGAATGCATATAGCTCTAAGATTATGGATGTACATAAGTCTGCTTCCCAGAAGATCCTGATTCACTCCAATGGATGGCATGGGAACAACAAAGATCTGCTACATCCTGGTGACTCATCCCAAAACTCCCTTACCGGCCTTGATGGTCTGGAAAACCATCATATATGTTGACAATAATGGGGATATCTATGATGAGTTGAATCATGTATCCTTACTAAAGGGCAAAGACTACCAACAAATCTAATCTGAGGGCCTGACTTACCCTCGAGACAATCTGTAGGTAACCCTAACTGAAGCTTTGTCCTCTGATAGAGAAGGGGCAACACTGCTGCCTCTTTTATTTCCCTATTTGTCTCTTTAAAGTGTTTTCATCCCAGCTAGACTGGAGATAGAATGGAAAACTATTCTAGCTGCAGCCTAGCTGGGGACCTTGAAAACCTTGAAAACAGCCTTGACTGGACAGACTATGTACTCTTTTGTTGTGTCTGGTTACCCTTCCATCTCAAGGTGGTGCACTTTCCCATAAAAGTATCTACACAAGTAAGATAAGTCTCCTGCTTTGTACAGAAGGATTTCTTCTTTAACTTCTGGGACTATTTTGACAAGGGCTGCTTCACTATTTTATGTAGTACAATCTCAATCAGTTTAGTTACTGATTCAATGTCACTGAGACTGACCAGCATGGGCTACTCAAACTCTGTCAACTTTTATGAGATTCCATGTTGCCAGTATCATCACTTGATCATGGTTATTTCTTTTATTGTTTATCATTTCTTCTGTAATGGTGTTTAATCATTTATATTATTCTTGAAAATAATGACTAAATCAGTATGTACCCAATGATTTCAAGTTTGATACTGATTCTAATCACAATGTGGTTATCTTTTCTCTTACTAAGATGACTTCCCTTTTGAGGTGTTGTTCTCCCTTTACACCATACGGAAGCACCTATTTTACTTATTTTGCTGTAATGATTTCATTATTTTTAGTTCTAATTACGATTCCTCAACTACCACTCCTAATCTACTCAATAACTTTTAGTTTAACTTGTGGAACAGACATTGTTATACCAAGCATGATGTTCTTGGTTCCTGCTGAGACATTCCAGAATGTTGCATTCCAACTGGTCTTTATGGTCAAGAGAACCACAGCTCAGTGTCCACTACAAGGTTACATACAATTACAGTTTCTTGTATATATATACTATTTAAAATAAGATGCAATATTGCTGATAGTTATTTCACATTTAAATATTTCTTATTTTCTTACGATCAGGACTGATATTTGCTCTTGCTGCTTTCATCAAAAGTTTGAATGGCATATTTGGTATTGAACATAAGGACACTAAATTGTTCTATGATTTCACAGCATGGTCATGTTTGGAAATTTTGCCTGCTTGCTTGTTCCAAATAGCAAGACATAAGTGAATTACTGTTGGATTAAGTTTAAATTTAGTTTCCATACTCCTACCTGAGACTGGGGTGTGTACTTTGGTATGTTCGCTTATGAATTCTTGAAAAGAGGAGACACTTTTGTTGGATTGAGTTTAAATTCAGCTTCCACACTCCTACCTGGAGATTGGGGTGTGTATTTTGTTATGCTCGCTTATGATTCTTGAAAAGAGGAGACACTTTCTTCAAGATTTACAGCTACGCATTTCCAATACAAAAGGGAATATCACAAAAGAGGGACAGATGTAGCTCTGTAAGTCATGGATACTTCCTAGGACCTAGATGGCTGCATACACACCCTAGTACCTTACGAACTATCAACCATTCAAGATCAGACCCAGTTCTAGGGGAGAGGGTTTGGCTGTGAAATGTTCTTCTCCCTCGGACACATCATATATTAAAGTTTTCCAAGCGAGGAAGATTATCTTCCTACCTAACCATTATTCTAGTTCAAGGCTTAAATAAATTATAACAGGGAGTACTCCAAGCCATCAACATATGCTCTATCTTATGGAAGTTTTCAGGACATGTAGAGTTGCAGAAGTGGGAAAGCAAAGAAACTGGAGCAAATGAAAGCCTCATGGTAAAGAGAAAATGCAGCTGTGGACCAAAGGAACACTGCAAAATCCCATCTGGTAGGCTAATGCCCATAATGTACCATGTAAAAAGTGACACAGGCACTACCCTTATATGGATATATGGATAATGACTCAGCAAGGTAAGTAGAATGCACTATTGTGCTATGTAAAATGGCAAAACTGGATGTCTTTGGATGATGACGTAAATCATAATAATCACCACTACTGGGAGAAAGAAAACCATGACTTTGGGTAAGGCTATCTAGAAAATGACATTTTTATAATAAAATAAAGTTTTAAATATACTTACCAAGTAATTACATAGCTATACAGTAGTTTCTAACTAGTACAGAAGCTATATTTTGAAAATTCGCCATAGTGACTATTTTGTTTTGGTGTAGGTAGCTAGTCCCGCCCACTTTCGGGAAAGAGAGGAACAACTTAGCAAAGAACTTCAATTTGTTTGTGCCTAAATGAACATGCGAGGGGAGGAGGGTGGGCTCCCATTCTGTAATTACTTGGTAAGTATATATAAAACTTTATTATAAAAATGTCATTTTTATATAAGTAACTTACCAAGTAATTACATAGCTGATTCCCACATTGATAGGAGGTGGGATGCATGGACGTCTTCTACCCCAAAACATTAGTAAATGTAGTGAATTTGAGAATAAAAAATTTGCTAGCATTTATACCATGCTTGTTGTTTCCTTACCTGTTGAGAGAGCTGTTGCAGGAAGATACTGCCTCTGGTTAAAGCTCATCTTGACTGCAGCGGCACGGCAGTATAGCCGAGAGTCGCCTGCTACACAAGTGGGAGCTTTAAGCAAAGGACCATTCCGATGGCTAGTAAAGCATGCAAAATTGCCCCTGCCCTGGGTGTAGTACCATCAAAAAAGACAACCAGATAAACACTACTACTGCCTACAACAAAAATTAAAAACACCACCACCCATCCATTAAAAAACTGGCAAGTATCCAAGCACATAGTACCCCTGGCTCCCCAAAAGACTCAACAACCTATGTCAAGGCAAAGAGAATCAGGTTGGGAGGGACACTTCTACCCTTCCTCCCCCAATACCATGCAAGCCACCAATAACGGACCTAGGTACTACAATTATTAAAAACGGTTTAGACTTCTTTTAAGTAATGGGACACAAACACTGACTTGTATTTCCAATAAGTCATTTGGAGAATGGAAGAGAGAGAGATATTGTGTTTAAAAGCTAATGACGTAACTACAGCTCTAATATCGTGAGCTCTGACTTTCAGAATAGAAGTTGCTCTTCTTCAAACTGAGAATGCGCTTCATGAATGAGATCCCTAAGAAAGACAGAAAGGGCATTCTTCGTAAGGGGTCACGAAGGATCTTTGGCCGAACACCATAGATCACTGGTGGGTCTCCTTGTTTTCTGTCCTATGTAGATAAAACTTTAAAGCTCTTACAGGACAAAGCACTCTCTCTTCATCTTCTGAGCCTAGCACTTCCACTAAATTCTTGATACCAAAAGAACGAGGCCAAGGTTTGGGCACAATCACATTTTTTTCAAGAAATCCAAACGTATAAGAGCAGACCGCATTGCCTTGGATGAATCTGACTCTTTTGTCAATTACCTTCATCTCACTGACTCTCTTAGCAATGGCTAAGGCTACCAGGAAGAGGGCCTTCCTCGTAAGATTCCTAAGGGACGTGGAATTAAGAGGTTCAAAAGCAGGGCTAGAGAGCCATTTTAGGACCACATCTACATTCCATGACACTGGCTGCAAATCCCTTGTCTTACATGTATCAAATGATCTAATAAGATCGGAAATATCCTGGCTAGTAAATAAGTCCAGGCCCTATGCCGAAACACAGAGCTCAGCATGGATCTGTAACCTTTAACTGTAGACGAAGACAAACCTCTGGTGGTTCTCAGACACAACAGAAATTCAGTGATTTCCATTCATGAAGTCTTAGAAGACAAGATGCGATTACTTCTGCAGCAAGTGCGGAACATGGATCACTTATGTTGGTAGATGTTGGCGGATGACTGGCGTCTGCATTTTGCAACATAGTCTGCAACTGGCCTTGGAAATCCCTTAGCTCTGAGTAATTTCTTGACAGTCTGTAACCTGTAAGCCCTAGATTTGACAACCCTTGATGGACTGTTGGAAGTAGGGTTGTTTGAGCAGATTGTGTTTTTGTGGTAGAAGCCTTGGAAAGTCTACCAATATATCCAGAAGATCCGGGAACCATTCCCTTAAGGCCAAAAAAGAGCTATTAGTGTCATCGACACATTTTGGTGTGACCAGAACTTGTTCAGGACTTCTCGTATCATCCCAAATGGTGGAAAGGCACACAGGTCTTTGTTTGACCAGTCCTGCAACACGGCATCCATCACCCATGCTGAGGGGTCTGGAACTGACGAACAAAGAAGAGGTACACAATGGCTTTTGGAAGTCGCGAAGAGATCCAGAGTCAGAGTTCCCCACAGTTTCCAAAGGTCTAGGCAAACCTGTGGATCTAAAGCCCACTCCAAGGGAATGACTTGATCGCGCCTGCTCAGATGGTCTGCCAAGACATTCAGTCTGCCTTGGACAAATCTCGTTATTATTTCTGTCTGATTTTGGTTTGCCCAAAGCAGAAGATCCCTCACTGCCTCGCAAAGGGAGAAAGAATGCGTTCCCCTTGCTTGCTTATGTAGGACAGAGCTGTGGTATTGTTCGAGTGGACTGCTACTGTCTCCCTGGAAACTTCCAAGGCAAAAGCTAGCAATCCCAGGTGGATCGCCTTTAACTCCTTCACATTTATATAAAATTTCTGTTGTTCCAGTGACTACTTCCCAGAGACCTCCTTGTCTCCCAGGAGAGCTCCCCAGTCTAAGTCTGATGAATCTGCATAAAAGCTTAGGTCTGGGTTCTGTATAAGAAGGGACTTCCCTTCTAGTAAACTGTCTTTTGACTTCCAACAAAGCAGGTGCTTTTTGAACTCGGAAGTTACAGGAAACATGAATGAGTCCACATGACGTTTCCTGTCCCAGCTGTCTCGGAGAAAAAAGTGAAGAACTCTCATGTGTAACCTTCCAAGGGATACAAATTGTTCTATGGATGCTAGAGTTCTGAGGAGACTCATCCACCTGTTGGCAGAGCAGGTCTGGAGACAGGATTTCACTCTCTTGGGGATGGAAAAGCCTGAAAAGTTAGAGAGTTCAACATCATCCCCAAATATA
Source organism: Macrobrachium rosenbergii (assembly GCF_040412425.1). Taxonomy (NCBI): domain Eukaryota; kingdom Metazoa; phylum Arthropoda; class Malacostraca; order Decapoda; family Palaemonidae; genus Macrobrachium; species Macrobrachium rosenbergii. The sequence goes on from NC_089761.1 coordinate 62,698,049, forward strand.
CTACCTCCTGAGAAGGAGACAGCTGGGATTTTTGATGATTGATGAGTAATCCTAGAGTGTTGGCTAGGCAAAGGGTCTTACAAAGGTCCTCCATGCATTGTTCCTTCATAGGGGAGTGAAGGAGCCAGCTGTCTAGGTAGAGTGCAATGTTGATGCCCCTGAGATGGAGCCACCCTGCCAGGGGAGTGTGAACACAAGTAAAAACCTGAGGGCCCGTCGACAGTCCGAAACACAGGGCTTGAAACTGGAAGACTCGGTCCTGGAAAACAAATCTGCGGTATGTCCTTGAATCCAGTTGTATAGGGATGTGAAAGTACTGTATGCATCTTGCATATCTATTGAGACCATCCAGTCTCCTTGACGAATGGAGGCAAGAAAAGATGATTGGTCTCCATTCTGAATTTTGTCTTCTGAATGAAGACATTTAGCACACTTACATCCAGGACCGGTCTCCATCCTCCCAAGGATTTGACTAGAAAAGAAGATTGTAGAATCCCTCTGGACCCATGTCTTCGATTATCTCTATTGCCTTCTTGGTGAGAAGAGCGTAAAACTTCCTCCAAAAGGGCCGAAAACCTCTCTGAGCCTATGGAATAGGCAGTCAAGACGATGGGCTTCTTGACTAATGGAGGGTTTTCCCTGAACGGGATAGCATAGCCCTCCTTGAGGACTTGTACAATCCATTGTTCTGCTCCCATCTCATTCCACTTTTTACAGAATAGATGGAGTCTTGCACCCACTGGAGCACGGAGGACTTGGCCTACTTCCCACTAAGAGCTGGAGGATCCTTTGGACGTCTCGAGGACTGTGACAGAAGGTCCTAGGTACATTTCTTGTGTAGATGTGACACAATGTCATTAACAGTCGACTGCGGGAACAGATAATCCTTCACTAAATGAAAAAAAAGGAGCGTAGACTTCTGGGCTGTAGTCACTCCTTTGGTGGTATACGAACACCATGATCCTCTCATTTTCAAAACTCCCAACGTAAAAAGAGAGGCTAGCTCCCTAGAACTGTCTCTGACGTTTTTACTGGCACAAGAGAGAACTCCAAGAGCGTCCGAGATGAAGTCTGCAGGGAGAGTCAAACAGTCTTGTACCTTCTGTGCCAAGGCGCCCACCGACCAATCCAAGGAACTGACTACTTCAAATACCCTGAACCGGTTTTGAAGTAAATGGTCAATCTCAGCTGCAGAAAACATCACCTTAGCCAATGAAAATGCTGATCTACAAGGAAAATCAATTAAGCCAGAGGAGTCCCCCTGGGAGGAGGCAGCAGCTCCCAGGGAAGGAGCTTCTCCAGTGGCATAAGATGAATATCTTCTGTGCGAAAGGCAGGAAGGAGGAAAACTAAAGGAAGCCTTTCTTTGCTCTCTCTTGACCAAGAGCCAAGCATCTACTTCACTGAACGCTTTCCTGGCGGAAGTAGAGAGCACCATCTTGGGCAACCTGGAGTGTTTGACAGGCTGACTGCTTATCAAGAAAGTGGACACTGGAGAAGATGGGGCCACAGGTGAGAAAAAGGCAGGAAAACTTTGTAACAAAAATGAAGGAGCACTGCATAAGCAGGAGCAGAATCCTCTTCCATATCCCTATTTGACTCCTCTCCATTGGAAGATACTGGAGAAAGAGATGCGTCTGCGGCTGGCTTAGCAGCAGCAGGAGGCTTTTTCAAAAACCTAAAATATCATCCAACCGCTGTTGAATGGGGCCACAGCTGGATCCATAATAGAAGAAGGAAAAATCTGAAGTCCAGGGGTTGGCGCCACAAAAATTGAAGTTGGTGCCAAGCGCTTAAAGGAGAGGACTGGACACCTGGGCAATACTGGGTGCTCAGGGATCTCAGAACACATGGGCGCTACTGGGCGCTCGGAAGCTACTTGGCGCAGGGAAGTCACTGGGTGGTCTGGAGTTACTGACACATTGAGCACTAATGGACACTCAGACACTGCAGCATCAACAGGTGAAACAGAATGGTTGTGCCTATGCACCGAAGATGAGCGCTTAGGAGCCAACACTCGACATTTTGCATCCAAACACATAGGAGAAAAACGTTTGGGACTGTCCCAAAGACTGCATGAAGGCTCCTCAAGTGCCACAGAGCAAGACTTCTTAGTAGGCACCTGAGGGGTATGGGATATGTCCACTGGTGGCTTTATCAAGCCTGGATTTATCACTAGAGCACCACTGGCGCCTGTTTTCAGGGCAAGATGCCTCTGAACTTGTGAAAAGACAATGCACCTCCAAAAAGACACCTTTCCAACGGCTGTCTGTTGCGCCCTGGGGCTTTACAACAGGAGCGACTCAGGGGCCGACTACCCATGGGCAGACCCCACTGACCTCCCTTGGGCCTCCGGTATGGCTTCTCCCAGGTTCAGGGGAGTGGCCAGGGTCCTTTGCCTAAGAGAGTCAGCAGGATAGGCAGCCAGCTCCTCCAATAACACTCCACTTGCACTCTTAACACCGCCTTTATTCACTTGGTCCATTAGGGCTCGAACCGAAGACCCTAATTGGGCCACAGACCCCACAATTAATTCAACCTTACGGTCAAATCTTGACTCCAGGTTGGCAATGGCATTGGGGTCGGAACTGCGGGAGCTGGGTAAAGGATCAGGTGGTACAGCTAAAGAACTGGGAATAGGGGAAAATACAGGAACAGAAATAATAAGCACATCAACATTAGCAGAAGACTTATCAGATTCCTGACTAGCTGTGATCTTATTGTCATTCCTAAAGATGCTTTTCTCTTCCTAACCATCTCTAACTTAGATAGGTGAGAACTTCAAATTTTCCACTGCTTAGGATCCCAATCTATGCATTCCCCACAAGGTAATGTTAAAGAAAAAACCTGACCTCTGTAGCCTAATCTGTGCAAATGGTATGTGTCATACTTTGCTGAGGTTAACCTCGTATTGCAGCGTTTGCTGCAACAGTGAGTGGAAGACATACCTGCGTCGGACATTGTCAAACATGTCAGCTACCAAAAGTCTTATGTAAGGAAAAATCAGTCTGATTTTGAAAAACTAAGGTCTTATAAGAAAAAACCTATCACTAAATAATTGCCAAAAGGCTACCAGGTAAATATACTTCACCAAATTGACCTCAATCATTGCCAGTAACAAATTCCAAATTTAGCCGAGAGCTAACAACCTTCGTCATCAGCCAGCAGAAACAAATTGAAGTTCTTTGCTGAGTTGTTCCTCTCTTTCCCAAAAGTGGGTGGGACTAGCTACCTACACCAAAACAACAGAATCGCTACCGCGAATTTTTAAATTTTAGCTGCAGTGCTAGTTAGAAACTATAGCTATATAGCTATGTAATTACTTGGCACGTTACTTATATAAAAATAAAGATCCAAGTAGATTGCTAGCTGACACCCAGGCAGAAGAACAATATTTCAACAAAGGTACTGTACTAATAAAAAATCTCAAACACAGCATTAATACCATTATCTCTGAGAATTCAAGAAGCCTTGCAATCAATATTTGTTATTTCTGGCAGCATTAGATGGTATACCTTTTGAGAGCTGTGAAAAAGAAAGCTTAAGGTGATGGCAACACATCTACTGCCAAATATCTGGAATAATCAAATACAGTTTCCTATGCAAAGCAAATTATGGAGTGAGAATATGGTATACAGCCATACGCCATAGACTACACACCTTATTCATCCAGTCTAAATCTTTATCAAGATAGCAGAAACCTCAGCTGGCATTAAGTAAAACCTTACATCATGATAATGACAATGTAAACTAACTAAAACTAACAAGGAACACAATGCATAATACTGTACAAAAAAATAACAACAAACCTGTTTCATCACCACCCACAAGAAGTAAAAAAAGGTATACAGTACTATACAAAATTACTAGATAAATACGCAATGGAGTACAGGGAAAATACTGAATAATAAATAAATTTACAATTCCTGTCTAGATATATTTGAACTGAAGCAAGACTGACAGAAATGTAAAATCACATAGCAGAGAGTATAGCATTCTATCCTCTAATGTGACCAGCTTACCCTATGATGATATCAACCAATAGTTTCCTCGTAATATTGGAATCAATATACAATGGTCTAACTACTGATATTGTGAGGTAACTCACAAGAACATTTTTACTTATGATAATTCAATTTACAGTACACTTAAAACTTTTAAAGACAATCACTTTTTTTATCCCACAACACTGGTTATTGGAACTTGTATATACAAGAGCTAAAAATAACATCCTTACCAGAAGAATGCTAATGATTTGTTTATTCTCTTTCTATAGCATTTAAATTCTGCTAAAACAACCAAACAGGTGTCATTGTTTATATAATTATGAAATTATATTTACCGTACTTTTAGAAACTTCTACCATGACCAAAAAAAGAGGACAAACTTTCTCTCACCAAGATAATGTTAGCCTCAACTCCAAACCTTGTTCTGACCAACTTACACATCACTGCCCGTCTGTTAATGATCAAAGTAACATACATAAAATATCAACCTTTGTTATTTTCTAAAGGCATAACACAGTAAAGAGTATACTTTTAAAAGCTAACTCAAATAAGAATACCAATACCACCAAAATGCCACACACCTACAGTGAGTAACTGTTGGCTGTAACACCTGTGACACCTGTGCATATGATAGTCAGCAGGTGTGTGCGTGTGTGTTCAGGGAGGGGGGTGAGTCACAGATCTTTGTGAAGTATATAAGTTATCCCTTGCAATAAGCAGTTATCAAAAGAAGATATTTAAGATTTTGTTAACTTATAAGAATTAAGCTGTTAAGTGGGAGCAGGGGAATTTTTTTTAAATACAGTATTCAAATTTCATTTACACAAGTCAGTTTTATAAATCTTTCTTCATTAGTCTGTGGTTGAGAACAATTACCCACCTTTCAGTGGCCTCACTTACCAGTATTATTGCTGAATGATACCACTGACGCAGTTAATCAAATAGAATAACAAAATCTTAAAATCAGGGATTTTTAACTACAGCGCAAAACTTATTTTTAAAATCTTGTGTCTATATAGAACAAAAACCATTACATATCAAGAGCCATTTAGCTAATGCAGCAGGAGGCAATGCTGAATAATTTTCAAATATCATGTTGTTCATTCAGCTCATATCTGTATACAGTACTGCATTACAGTTTGAAAAAACTCAAGATCCATAAAAATTCACTTCTGGCATATTTAAAAATGAGTGCACATGCATTAAATTATTATGGATATAAAGCAGTAAATTTCCAGCCACCTGGGACCATTGGTACAAAAATATGAAATTTTTATGATAAAATGAAGTTTTATATATACTGTACTTACCAAGTAATTACATAGCTACTAGCTTTCTACATGGCAGTCTAGGAATCTAAATTTTATGGTGGCACTACTAACACTCGTTTAGGTGACAAGGTCCTCCCCACTTTCGGGACTGATAGGTACAACTCTGCATAGCTTCAATTTGTTTTAGCCCTGATGTCCACATGAGGGGAGGAAGGAGGGCTCCAATGAAGTTATTACTTGCTAAGTATATATACAACTTTATTTTATCATAAAATCACAATTTTTGAAAGTAAATTGTATTTTTCCTAACTATACAAACCTGAGGTCCTTTACATTAGGAATTACTTACGGCAAAGCTGGACACGACCATTAAACTCTTGAAAAAAGTGGTTAGGCAGTAACAACCGTCAGGTGGGCGGGGAACATCCGCCTGCCCGGATGTAAACATTCCAGTTTGCTTTTTGGTCCAGGTTCAGATTGAGGGGTGGCATGAGGTGGGCATAAAATGTAATGTAAAGGACCTCAGGTTTATATAGTTAGGAAAAATACAATTTACTTTCAAAAACTGTGATTTGTTCCAACATGATATACAAACCATCAGTCCTTTGCATTAGGAAGACTCACCGGTTGGAGGGAGAAATCTGAGTAAGTCTCTTGTACTGACTGGAGTTCTGCACACATGGGCTACTCCTCCTGGTCGAAAGAGTGAGGAGGAGTACTGTGCCTCTGACATATTGATCGGAGTGTAGCAACTGCAGGATCAAATGTCAGATACTGGACCTTTTCGCATGAGTGAGGAACTGTAACTCATACGAAATAGGCTAGGAAGAGTCTTAGAGTCGGAGGGAGTAAGGAAAACCAGAGATAGGGATCCCCTTATTGCCAGTCTCTCCTTCCTCCCCTTGCGAGAGGAAGGAGCAGAATTGCTTCTATGATTCTAAAAGAAAAATAGAATGGGTGCTCAATGTGTAGTCTTATCACATCAGACGCCAGATCCAGCAAGTATCGGTTCGAGTCCTATTCTTATTCCGAAGGAGGAGAAGTAGGAGGACGAGGAAGGAGGAGGAGGAGAGGCCAGTCACTCTCAGAATCCTTCTCACTTCCGAACCAACACCTTAGGCCAGATGCTACTAGTCTTCTTGAAGGAGCCCGGCAAGAAAACACAACTTGTTGAGCAGCCACCACAGGACCAAGGAAAAAAGGTTCCAAGGGCCTGTGAGCAAGACCACAGGAAGAAGGCAAGAGTGTGGTCTATGAGACCACGTCTTGCTTTCAGTTCGACAGAAACTTGCAGAACGCGAGGGACGGACCAAACCATTGACTTCGTGAGCTCTTGGGTGGAAAGTACCAGTATCATTGTCGCCAGCTGCCGAGTACCTCCTTTGATTGCTTCACAAAGCTGGGAAAAAGATGTGTCCTCAGACACTTCTTCCTTGGGAGAAATAGTAATAACGAAAACGTTGATGACATCCAGGTTAGGAATGTTGAGCCTTTTCATTAAGTACCACAGCTCCCTACTAGGACAAGGTAATGATTGATCTGGATCATCAATACAGAGGCCAAGGAGGAGCGGAACAAGAAGGACTCGAACCCGACAATAGATGCTGCTGGATTTGGAGTCGACTTATGACATCCGAGAAGGAGTCGAGGTGTTGATCCCCTTCACCTGTTCTTCCATCTTCAATGCCAAGGCCAGAGTGAGATAAGAGATGGTCCTAAGAGGGCACATCTCTGTCCGATGACTCTCATAAGGGCACGTGCAGAGCACAGGACAGGAACCCTAAACAAGTCACATGCCACCCAGGGAACAGTTCCCTGGGACAGCAAGACTGAAAAATGCTACTTCAGGTGGAAGACTAGGTCACAAGGGCCTACGTTCTTCACAAATGAAACGGAGAGAAGCAACCATCAGCGGAGAAGACGAGGCAATCCGGACTTGAAGAGCGACTCTGACCTGAGAAGAAGTTCCATCAACGACACCAACCAGCGAAGATGGATCCAGTCCCTGGCACAGTGTTGCAGAGGACTTCAAGAGATATCCAGCTATATCCGTTGCCACTAGGCAAGAAATCCTATGGTTGCAAGGAAAGCTGGGTCTCCCAGTCCCGAACACACAGGATTGTACTGCCTGAAGAACCACTTCTTGTGTAGCTGCTACAGGGGGTTGGGTTAAGCAGAATTCTTCTCGATGCCTTGGAAGCAGAGCTATCAGGTAGGGCAAAAGGCGAAGTCTTCCAGCATTTGTTTGTAACTTGGGGTGAGCAATGCTTGTGAACCCGACGAAACAGACAAATACGGAGGAAAAAACGTAGATACTGATTTTCCCCCAAAAAACAGCATGCCTCACCTTAGCGGCCCTTGGGTCTGGTACAAAGGAGCTAGAAAACTACCGACTTTGTTGTCCAGGGAGGCAACAGAAAAATGGTAGGGATCTCTCAGTTGAGCAGTCTATTTGTGAATCTTCGTGAGGAAAAGAGTGAAGAGCATGTTCCATTCCGATCACTCAAATCCGAGGCCAAGCTCACCTACCAATACATTCTCACAAGTGCACTATAGAACACTCGAGTACCTGCAAATGTCGACAGATGAAACAGGAGGAGAATACGATTCCCTTGTTAGTTAACGTATGCCACTACAGTGCTTTGGTTTTGTTGTTCATCGAAACCAATGAGTGTCGCAAAACTCATCCTGAATTCTTGGAAATTCTTGGAAGACCAAAAGGCTGCCTTGAGTTCAGGATGTTGATGAGAAGGTACTAATCATCTCAGTCACACACCTTCAAGACAAAGTCTTACATATGTGCGCCTATTCCTCGATCGGTGAATCTGGAAGTAGACACACGATGTGAGGAGAATATGCAAGCATATTCGATGGTTCCTTCAATCAAGCATTAGCCTAACTCTTTCCTCATACTTCGAAGAGGAAAGAAGGATGGAGGAATGGAAGCAGACCTCCTTAATTCTCCACCATGGGGAAGCTTCTGCAAAATGACAGGATACCGAGACGATTAGCCCTAGCCGGGCTGGCATTTCCCAAATCAGGAGCACAGGAGAGGAAGTGGGATGGAAGTTTGTTGAAAAGAATTGCCAAGACCCAAGAGAAATAGATACTTCTCCTGAAGGAATTCATTCCCAGATCTCGGCAACGTCACTGCCAGCTCCAGAGACTCTAGAAGTATCATTTCATCCAAGCATCTGAAGTAGAACTTCTGCCCGGTCGATACTTCTTTCTCTCTTCCCTTCTGCCCTCCTCCCTTAGGGAAAAGAGGGTGGAAAGAGACACAGCTATGCACACTTTCCCAGAAGGGAAGAAGAGGGCTATGTGTTCCGAGATCATCTTCCGAAGCCTGGGACTTTTTCAGAGTTGAGGGGGGCTGGCTTGAACCTAAGGTCAAGCCGAGATGACTAGGACCCAAAAGTCTTGGCCATTGTCCAGAGGACAAGGCAGTGCCCTGGTACGAACCTTGATTACTGCAGTATCTGGCAAATCTCTGAAAGAGAAAGGCAGAACCGAGTAAAGGTTCGTTCCTAAGGGTCGAGCCAACTCGGGAATTGCGAAACTGGAGATCCAAATTAGGACAAAGTCCTTCTTCTTAGCACCAGAACTGCCCACAAATTGCTGTCTGGTATTGGAAGACCCACCCCCAGACAGGACCAGTCTCCAGAAGGCAGGGTTCTTTCCCAGAATGGTCATAGCCGAGGAGAGAAAGCCTAAATGTGAAGGATCGTGGATCCATCAGGAGACTGCCTGGAGGAAACCAGCAGGTGTCCTCCAAGGTCACCACCTCTCATTGCAGAAGAGAATACCCTTCACGGCAAGGAGAAGCAGAGAGAGAGCCCAGTCTGGGTGAAGTAGAGTCAGCACAACCTGCAGTCGGCAAGACCCTCCAAGGCAAGAATTTGTACTCTGTCGAGGAAGGGGAGGGGCTTGGTGTCTTGACCTGAATGAACTCCTTGTCCGAAGAAAAGTATTCATCTGCTTGAGATTGCTCTCGCAAGCAAGGACCACGGCGGCCCCCACAACTCTCAGCCCGTTCGGGAACTGCAAGGGTTGTGAGTGATGAAGCTTATTCATTGGGAGAGCCACGGTCCTTTCCTGGGGATCCTCGCGCCAATTCGTCAGCACAAAGTTCTCCGAGAAATGAGGGTGATCGCAACTTGAAGAGGAAGACCCCTTGCTGCTTCCAAAGCGTGAAATTCCTGTACCTCTCTCTCCTTGGAGGGAGACCCTGAAAGATCCCAAGAAACCCTCCTCGGCTACCTGGTTGTACTACGAGACAATCAGGGAACCGACAGCAAAAGTACGCCAAACAGCCAAACTCTGAAGAAAGATAAATTCCTCAGAGCTTTCTCTGTCCATCTCACGCCTCTCAGAACAACCGAGAGGAAAAGAGAACAGGTGAGGAGAAATAGTACCCCTACCTGTCCTTCCAATAAGACCAGCAGAAGAGGCAGACCGTGAGCGATAATCACCAAAGGAGAGTATTGCCACACGGGGGAAGAAGAGCGCTTGTGCCGTAGCAAAGTGCTTTCCTGGGAAAAGCATAGTGTTCACTCGAACAGTGCTGAGAACCCGATTAAGAAAAACCGAGCAGAATTGAGCCAAGTTAAATTGAACCAAGCTGTTCACGCAAACGTGATCCAGACTGGGTGGTAAGCAGTGGACTGGGCGGGGCGAGCAAGCCAAGCCGATCGCATGAATGCAATCAGAACTGGACAGGGCGGGACTTGTCTGCCGTGATCTAGCGCTGATTTCCCAAACTCTAAACTCCTTTGAGGCCGAGGCAGCTGGCAGGTAGTGTCGAGACACCTGGTGTCTTGGCACCGTGACACCTGGGTGTCTTGGCACTTTCTCTTGTCCTGTGCCTCTCGCCAGGAGAACGCTCATGATTCATAGAATTTGAGCAACCTACTAGACTCCCAAAAACCTGGAGCAGCTGCTTTCAGTTTCCTAAGAAATCAGAAAGAGCCAGGCACAGAACCAGTCTTAGATGCAGACTTCTAAAGACTGGCAACGAGGGGGCGGCCCTCGAAACGCGAGACCCCACAGGAGAATGCGAATCGGTTCCCACCCCAGAGCGGGAAGAGCCAACGAAAGAAACTTGTCTCCAAGAAGAGAGTCAGTCTTTTAGAAGTACCACAGGACTCCCGAAGAGAATCTCTTCCCTGCTTCTTCTGGTGTTTGAACTGATGGGATCGAGACACCAGGCTGGGAACCTGACCGAGCACTGGTAAGCACTCGGGAAGCAATTGTAGTGCTAGCAGGAGGAGCTGAGACACCTGGGTGCCTCGGCCCTTTCTCTCACACTGCTCCCAAACTGGGCCGGGGAGAGTACCCTCCAGACCAGATTGGGATACTCGATATTCGGCAGAATCTTGAGCACTGGGAGCAGCTCGTGAACTGCGCCCAAAGCAGCCCGTCTTAGAGGCGGAACCTCTAAGACTGGGAACGGGAGCACAAACTGAGGTCTGCGAGCCCACAGCTCCCGAAACACAAAACCCACGGGTATGCGAATCGGTTTCCTAACCCGAAGGTTGGGAAGAGCCAACGACAAACCCACTGCTTCCTCCAAGGAGGCAGTCCATAGACGTCCAAGGGCATCCAGGAGAAAGAAGCAGCCTTCCTCTCCTTCGGCCAACGGAGGTCTATCTGGTTCCCAGGACCCCCTTGAACCTCGGGAGAGAAAAGGAAGAGGCAGCAGAAGATGAAATCGAAGATAAGTAGAAGACGGTGGCTACTCCATCAGGGCGACTTCCTTCACCTTCACTCCGACATCTACAGGATGGTGGACAAGAAACATCGTAACCTCCAGGGCAGCTAGGCAGGATCACAACGGAAGTGGCCCAGGACATGACCACCAGAAGCAGCAGGCAAGATCAGAACAGGTGATGCAGGAGCTTTGGAAGAGGTTTGGAAGGCAGGGGCTACAGCAACGGCCAGGAACGTCACATGAACGTCACCAGCAGCGACAGGAACGATCAGGATGGCTGTGGAAGGAGACAAGGAAGAGCTGCCCAGAGACTGTTGTCGAATCAACAGGAGCATAACACAGGAAACTGCAGGAGCAGACAGACCATGGATACGCTAGAGGCAGTGCCACAGCATAAATGAAGGCCAGCAATGACAGCAATCGATCCACATCGGTGGGAACAGAGTCTGAACGATCCCAACGTGGAACTATGCCATTCCAACCAGGTACTGTTGTCAATCCCAAAGCGACGTTGTATCAACGTCAGGACTCCTTCAGGCAAAGATATCCCAACTGAGATGTCCAGCCAACTACTGCTGTGCCTGTGATGCTCACTGTCAACCTGAAAGAAAAAGCAAAGATGATTAGTACAGAGACTCCTCTCGCTCAGAGGGGAACTGCCCTATGCAGCGAGAGGAGGGCCCTTGGAAGAGGTCGCCCGACCACCCTCCCCACCCCCTTGCAGTCTTCGCCTGTGGAGCGAGCAAAGAGGGCGAAGGAGAGAGATCTCTACTGAAGGAGAGATAAGGAAGAACCTACAAGGAGAGAGGAGGAAGGAGAGGAGGCCACCAAGGGCGCCGTGGAAGCGAAACTTACCAACAACGCCCACAACCTTCCCCCGCAACTCTCCATAGCTCAGGCAGCAAAAACAACACTCAACACAAGTACAGTAAAAGGAAGTAGTCATGCCCTTATACATGGAGGACGGAAGCACAAGAAGGGAAGCGAACTCTTTATGCCTCAACCAATGTAGGGGAGTGAAGATATTACGTCCCAATCTAAAATCTCCGAACATAGGGGAATGCCTTCAGTATCTAAATAAAGGGCTACTAGAAGAGAAGCATTACCACTCTGTTACCCGCCTCTAAATACGCCCTTGGCCGTCAAACCCAAGACTGACGCAGGGGAATGACGGCTTTGCATGGCTATCACAAATCGTGGGTTTGTAGTAATAAATATTAAACACAAGTAATATATACACAAAAATACAGATAGATCCCACCGGGATAATAAAGAATTTAACGACAGTCAGGGAAAGAGATCTGAAAACATGTCTGCAACGCATGACGGCCAAAAGCACACTGGAATGTTTACATCAGGGCAGGCGGGTAGTCCCTGCCCACCTGACGGTAGTTACCTTGTTCAAGAGTTTAACGGCGTGTCCAGTTTTGCCATAAGTAATTCCTAATGTAAAGGACCGATGGTTTGTATATAGAGTCGGAACAAAGTCATTTTTATGTAAGTGACTTACCCAGTAATTAAAAAGCAGATTCCATGTTGAACGGAGGTGGGAACATGGACATATTCTACTTCAAGACATTAAGAAAGTAATGACTATGAAATAGAAAAAGTTGCTAGCATTAGAACAATGCTTGTTGTTTCTTATCTGGTAAGAGAGCTCCTGCAAAATGGTACTCCTTTGGGCGGTGCTCATCTTAACCTGTGGAGGACGTGGCAGTATGGCCAAGGATTGCGTCCACTTCAATGGGAACTTTGCAGCCATGGAAGTTTACTGATGGTTAACAAAGATTTTAAAAAAGTGCCCTTGCCCTGGGTGGAGACCAGAATAAAAGCAATGCCGTCACCTACTAGAATAAACACCCCAACCCAACCATTAGTAGTAGAAGTAGTATTAAAGTAGCTGAACCAGACCACTGAGCTGACTTTCAGCTCTTATAGGGCTGGCCACCCCAACCACTAAAAATTGGTGGGTACTCCAGGCACAATGTACACCCAGACTTCCCTTGAACTCAACACCTAACAACAAGGCAAGAGAATAGAGGGACAGAGAGCCCCCTATGCTTCCTCTCCCAATACCATGCCAGCCACGGATAAAGGTCCTATGGTACTACAATTTTCAAATACAGTTTCAACGTCCTTGAGATAAAGCGACGCAAAGATAGATTTGGACCTCCAAAAAGTTGATTGTAGGATAGACGCTAAAGACATATTGTGTCGAAAAGCAAGAGATGTGGCGATGGCCCGAACCTCATGAGCTTCAGTAATAAGGCTCCTCAGGAAGAACGAAAGGGCATTCTTTAACAGAGACTGAGATGGGTTCCTCACAGAGCACCAGAGACTATTCGAGGGTACCCTGATCTTCTCTGTCCTGTGGAGGTAGTACCTCAAGGATCTCACAGGGAAAAGCAACCTCCTTTCCTCCTCTGGACCAAGAACGTCACTGAATTCTTAATGGCAAACGAACGAGGCCAGGGATTGGAGACATCCTCATTCTTGACGAGGAAACCAAGAGAAAGAGAGCAGACAATGTTCCCTTGAGAAAAACCAACTCTCTTATCTACAGCATGAAGTTCGCTAATGCATTTGGCGGTAGCCAACACCACAAGAAAAAGTCTTTTTCACGATGTTCTTGAGCAAAACAGAGCGGAGTGGCTCGAAGGGAGGACTTCTCTTGTTTGGAGGTTTCAAAAGATCTAATGGGGTCGCTGAGATCCTGATTAGAGGACAGGTCCAAGCCTCTATGCTTAAACACTAAGCCAAACATTGACCTACATCCCATGATTGTAGAGGGCGACAGCTTTCTAGAGGTCCTCAGGAAGAGTAAAAAATCTACTATTTGGCTCACAGCCATCTCAGAAGAGATTCTATTGCTTTTGCACCATCTTCTGAAAATGGTCCATTTAGACTGCTAGAGCTTGCTACAAGAAGCTCTCCTGCATCTACCAACAGCTTCCGCAGCTTGTCGTGAAAAACCTTTTGCTCTGACAAGGCTCCTAACAGTCTGAAGCCTGTCAGGGCCAGAGTGGACAACCCTTGCTGAAACCTGAGAAAGTGGGGTTGTCTGAGCAACGACTGTTTTTGTGGTAGAAGCCTTGGGAAGTCCACAAGAAGCAGCAGGTCTGGGAACCACTCCTTCCTTGGCCAGAATGGAGCAACCAGGGTTATCATGATGTTCTGGTGAGATAACTTGTTGATCACCACCCTGGTCAATCCAAATGGTGAGAAGGCATACACGTCCAGGCCTGTCCAAGCTAACAGCATGGCATCTGTCGCCCATGCTTGAGGGTCCGGAACCAGGGAATAAAAGAGGGGAAGACGGTGGTTCCTGGATGTCATCAAGAGCTCTATAGAAGGTTTGTCCCATAGTTCCATAGACTGAGGCAGACTTAAGGGTCTAAGGTCCACTCCATCAACAGGACTTGATGGCAACGGCTTAATTCATCTGCCAAGACATTCATTCTTCCCTGAACAAAGCGAGGAATGATCATGACCTGATTCTGCTCGGCCCAGAGAAGGAGGTCTTTCGCTGTCTTGCAGAGAGTGAAGTTGTGAGTGGCCCCCCCCGCCGCTTGCAGACATAAAACAAGGCTGTGGTGTTGTCTGCATACAGCCTGAGGGCCTGATGAATGGCCTTTAGCTCCTTGATGTTTATGTGTAAGGACCTCTGAACCAATGTCATGTTCCTGAACCCTTTGACTTCCTAGAAGGGCTCCCCAACCTAGATTGAAGGCATTGGAATAAAACTCTAGACAGGGGTTCAGAGGCAGAAGAGAAATCCCTACTTGAAGCTTTTCTTCTGATAACCACCATCGAAGATCCTCCTTGATCTCCGACGAGATGGGGAAGATGAAGGAGTCTGGCTGGGTCTTCCTGCACCAGCTTGCTTTCAGGTAAAATTGCAGGGGCCTCATGCGAAGTCTGTCCAACTTCACAAACTGTTCTACTGAGGCCAACGTGCCCAGGAGACTCATCCACTGGACCCTGAGCATACCGAGAGAGAGTGGAACTCTCGAACCGTCTGGAGGCAAATCAATTCTTTTGGGGGACAGAAACACCCGAAAAGCTCAAGAGTCCAGAATCATCCCTAAATTGGGAATCTTCTGTGTTGGAGTCATCTGTGACTTCCTGAGTTAGGCGAAGAGTCTTTTTCAAGTCCTCCGTGCACTATTCTTCCCATGTGGAGAGGAGCAGCCAATCGTTCAAGTAGAGGAACACATTGATCCTGAGAAGGTGAAGCCATTTCCCAAAAGGAGTGAGGATCCTGATGAAAAACTGAGGGGACATGGACAGACTGAAGCAAAGGGCCTGAAATTGGAAAACTTTGTCTCGAAACACAAATCTCAGATATCTGCTAGAGTCTGGATGGATGGGAACGTGGAAATAATACAGGCAGTCCCCGGTTATCGGTGGGGTTCCGTTTCTGAGGGTGTGATGATAACCGAAAACAGGTGATTTTCGGGGCTTAGCGGTGCTGAAAAGCGCCGATTTTCGGTTATTGGCGCCTCTGTTAGGTATGTATCGGCACCAATACCCAATTATCGGTGCTGATAAGCAGAAATCTGCAATTTTGGCGCTGAAAATTGCCGATTTTCGTCGATAGCCAAGCGCCATAAAACCGGATCGCTGTTAATCGAGCCCACCATTAACCGGGGACTGCCTGTAGGCATCTTGCATGTCTAGGGTGACCATACAGTTGCCCTGATGGAGGGAGGTCATGACAGAGCAGTCCATCTCAATGTGAAACTTCGTCTTCACAATGAACAAGTTCAGGGCGCTGACATCCAGAATGAGCCTCCAGCCCCCCGATGAATTGGGGACTACGAAGAGTCAGTTGTAGAAACCCTCTGACAAATGATCTCATACCTCCTCTACTGCCCCCTTGCAAATCAAGGACTCTACCTCTTGAGCAAGAGCCAAAAATTTCTCAAAGTGATTGGAGACCTGGACAAGGGAGGCATCTCTTTGAATGGAAAGGAGAAGCCTCTTCTCAATACTTGGACTCCTTTGTCACTCCATTCCTCCCAAAGGAAACAAAGCCTGGCTCCAACAGGTGTGTGAAGGACAAAACCTTCACTTCTTAGCAGCGGGATTGAAGGTTGACTTCTTGATAGACCTTGAGGGAGGACGCAGGTTAGTTCGAGGTCTGTATTGAGGTCTTGATCCTGCTCCATGAAAGGGCTGAGGTTGCAAGGGCAAGAAAGGATGAGCTGCAGTGGAGTGTGAAGACCTGGGGTCTTGGCCACTGCCTGATGGACAAGGCAGTTGCTGTCTTCGGCCTGACGCTTGTCCGCTGCAGCATCTACTAGCTCTCTAGGGAAGAGCAAGGCAGAATCCAGCAACGGTCCGTTCTGTAGGGTCATTGCCGACTTGGGACCTACAGACCTGGCGAATCGAGAAAGGGCAGTGTCTCTTCTCTTTAACACCTGGTTTGCTCACAGGCTTGGCATCTGGTGGGCAAGGTAAGAGATGGCTCTACCTCCAGACTGGCACAGCCTCCCAAAAATGGAGTCCTCCCCAGGCATGATAGCGTCTGAGGCAGCAGCCACTTTGGATACTGTGAATGACCACAGATCCAGCCAGGAGACTGCCTGGAGAGCCGCCATAGAGGTGGCTTCCAGGGTCACTGCTTCTAGCTGCGAGAGAGAGATTCCTTCTGCAGTAAGCTGCTGCAGCGAGACCTGGGCATAGACGCACCAGGTCCGGGTCAACCCCCTTGGTCAGCAATGCCCTCTCCAAGGGCGTACAGAAGCTCTTCTGTCGAGGCAGAGGAGGAGGAGGAAGCAGCTTATCCAAACAGTTCGAACAAAGTGAATTATCTTGCCCAGAAACAAGATTTTTCACTTGATCGAGAACCTCTTTCAGCAAATGTGGACCATGGCAGTCCCACCGAAACTTTGGGTTCCTTTTTCGGACCCCAGAAGGATTTGAGGCGTGAGGGATGATCCACAGATGAGGCTGTGTCACTTCCCCACAATCGTTGTGCTGACGGCTCAGCACAATGAGCTCTGCAAAAGTCCTCTGTATTTCGGGGTGTCCGCATCCTGGACCCTGAGTCCTTCCAGGGTGCGGTACTCCTGATCTACTCTCCTGGCAGGAGGGAGAACCTCGGCAAAACCCTTGGATCGTTCATGCACTACGTGGGCGTACGACCTAGTTGATCCGAGGACCGAGACAGGAACGTATGCCTTTGGTTTCCAGAGTTCCTCCTGTCCGACTTGCCCCTCCTAGTGAAATCCTAGGAGGTTGCGGGGACAGGAGAGGTGGATCGGGCACCCAAACTGGTCCTGCTGGGGGAACCAGCAGGAGGAGCATGTCGAGAGCAGTCATCAACCCACGGTGATGATGGCAACCCGGGTCCAGGAGAGCGTTTTTGCCTCAGCGATGCGCTGTCCTGATAAGAAAGTAGCAATTCATGTGAGCCAAGCCAAATACTCAACTCTACCGAACCAGAATGATCATGTGAACGTGGTCAGAGACTGCGTGGGGTTGAACACTTGACTCGACCGAGCCAGACCATCGGGGACTGGGTGGAGTCAAACACATGGCTGGCCGGCGAGAACTTGCGCTGTCTTCTTGACGGGCCCCAGTCTTCTTCGAGGCTGGAACCTCACAAGAAGACTGTACAGGGGACCTCCTCTCAAACTCACCAGATGTTCAGACTCGGGAGACCGAAGCACCTACCTGGGAACCTGGCTTGGCACTAGAGGCAGTGCAAGCAGGCAGAGCCGAGACACCTGCATGTCTTAGCTCATCTCCTGTCCTGTGCCCGAATCTGTATGGTGAGCAGACTCTCCGGTACTGGTTCAGGATGCCCAAGTCTCCTTAGAGGCCTGGGTACTTGGGGCAGCTTGCAAACAAGCACCTGACACAGTGCCAGACTTCAAAGCAGACTTCTTAGGGGCGGCAACGGGTGTGCAGACCCAGGTTTGCACACCCACAGCTCCCGAAACGCTAGACCCAGGGGTCAACGATTCAGTTCCCAAACCCAAAGGATGGGAAGAGCTGACGAGAGATCCCACTGCTTCCACTGTGGAGGGAGGCAGTACCTTAGAAGTCCCAGAACAGGATTTCTTACGGGGGAGAGACAGCCTTCTTCTTTGACCGACGAGCCTCAGAAGAGGAAGGGGAGGAGGTAGCAGATGACGACAATGTTGAAGATGAAGACGAAGATGACGACACCTTCCTAGACCTCTTCTTCGACTCTTTGTCATCTTCTTCAGGATGGCGGTCAAATCCCCCATCCAGGAGAGAGCAGCGGATGTCACAGGAGCAGCTGGGGTGGCCAGGGTAGCGGGAGCGACCTGGGCAGCAGATTCAACAGCGGTGACAGGGGCAGCCAGTACAGCCTGGGAGCCAGGAAAGCCATGAGCAGCGATGGGGTGATAGTAACAGCCTGGGCAGGTGGAGGAGCCACGACAGGCCGAGGGCCAGGGAAGCCAGGAGCCGTGACTGGGGCAACCAGGATAGCTGGGGGAGGTGGAGCAGTCAGGATAGCCCAGGAGCCAGAGAAGCCAAGGAACAGCAGGAGCAGGAACCATAAGATGAGGCATGGAAGAGGTCACCATCATGGAGGGTCCTGGCAGGGACAGCGGGCCACGGAGAAGCAAGGAGGCAGAGGCACTGCGTGCTGATATGCTGGTACAGCGGTCACCTGTGTCCCTAGGTGAGATGAGACAGTCACCGACATCTTGGTGAAAGCTGTCATTGTCACAGTGCTGTTGGTAGCTGTAGCCACAGCGTGAATTACCACTGGAACACCAGTCAGATGAGTGAGGAGCCCCTCCAGTGATGGGACGCCAGGAAGACCCAGGTGGGAGGTTGCAAGGTTGAACTCTGAGAGAAGCCTCCAGCCAAACCTGAAGATAAAGTCGGGTCAATGGAGGGAGTCTCCACTCCCTCCAGGGGAAAACAAGAGGAACAGAAGACCTGATTGTCTGTCCCCACGTTGTTTTGCCCAACGAAGCAAGTGAAGAAGACGAGAGGAGTCCTCTCCCAGGAGAGGCAGCCAGGGAGTTTCGGGAGAAAGAAATGATCCCGAAGGGTTGACTGGAGACAACGCCTTGGAAGGCTTTCCTCCAGGACTGTTTCCACCCCTCAAACTTCCACTGCTCAGATCAGGAGTCGTACAAGTAGATACGTGAAACCTCACTACAAGAGGAGCAGGGCTTGAGGATTTGACCAAGCTACTATATTTCTTCCTGCCAACCCCAGGACCACGCTGGGGAAAGTCTTATGACTTCATGAGCTTGCATTCTGACAAACACATAAAGCAATCAAAGCAAGAAAAAAGAAAAGATGGAAAACAGCTCAACAGCAGTGTTTACCACTTACATTACATCCCAACTAACCTTTGTTTGAAATGCTCTTTCAGCTTTGCTGAAAGTAATTCCTAATGTAAAGGACCGATGGTTTGTATATTGTGTTAGAACAACTCAGTACTGGCAGGAAGTACAGCCAGTCTTGGCCACCCTGTGCCTGAACTGGGACCTGCGGTTCAGAATGCAACACTCCAAAAATTCTTGAGCACTCTGTGTGACTTGACAAAGGATCGACACAAGAACCCTAGAATGGTAACAGGGGTACAAACCAAAGTCTGCGCCCCGCAACCCCGAAACTTTGAGCCATAAGCCAGTATCCTCCCCATGAAGGGAGGCAGTGGTTGGGTCAGCATTCTCTCTTCATCAAAACCAAGAAGAAGGTGCATCCGAAGATAAAGTTGAAGAAGATGACACATCTCACAGGACTTCTTCCTGATCTCTTCTCTGACATCTTCTACAGGAACACAGGATACAGACGGGGTCTTGGGACCAGGCAACAGGTCACCTTGAGTAGCCCAGCTGGCAGGAGGATGTTGATGGGTGAAGGTGACTTGCATCATCTCAGTTCCAGTGGGGAGCAGATGGGACCACAAGTACAGCAAGAGGCAGTGGCACAGCATACACGAGTTCCAGTGTTGACATCGGTGGTTGTATATGACTGTCTGAGAACAGATGCATGAAAACCTCGCTTGCAAGAGATGCTTGATAACCGCCAACCGTGAAGATGCTGGGACTGCACTGCCTGGTGGTGCTGCTCTACGTGGGGTTGACACACCAGGTTGAGCAGGGAGGTTCCTGCCTCTGAGAGCAGAGCTAGCAGATCAGGATACCAAACAGCCTGCAGCCAGCCCTAGATCATCCTGAGATTTGGGGTGACCAACACCTGGCTGATCACCCTCCCAAAACAGAGTAATGAGAAAGGGATTGCTAAAGGGTCTGCAGCAGACTGGGCACAACCAGTACTCCTTCAGTCTCCATGGGGACCATGACTTGGCAGCATCCACCAACAATGACAAGTGACCAGCTGAGCTTGTTTACCATGACGACTGGAATGCCATTATCTACTGAGTGAGCCTGGCCCTGCTGACCTATCGTCAAGTCTGAAGGAAAGACTCTTGACTGTATTACTGTACCTCCTTCTTGGAGGACCAGGAAGGCAGTGCCAGGATGTTGATGTGGTGCTTTTATCCTCTGCAACTTCGGGCTGAGAACAGATGCATGTCCGGAGGGGGAGTATGCAGGCATGCTCCTATCAAGAGGTTTTACCACAACCCTCTTTCCTTCTCCCAAAAGAGTAATGAGAAAAAGGGTCTCGAGACTGGGACCAGTCTTCATCCATGGGGGACCAGCTTCCAACAATGACAAGTGACCAATGACGACTTGCCATTATCGAGCTGGCTCCTGCTGATATGAGAGTCTGAGGGAAAGACTCTTGCTGCTACTGTACCTTTCAGCACAAGTACCAATCTCTTGGGGCTGAGATTGGATCTCAAGATTTACTCAATCCCAGTAAAACGAGGAGTCTATCCTGAAGGCAAGCGGGGAGCTTGCCAAGACAAGCCAATGTCGAGGCCTCAACAGACGCTGACACCAGCTGACACCAGGGTGAACATTCATGTGAACACCTGAGGAGCGGTTGAGAGCCCAAAACAGTGCCCTGAACTGGAACACCGTCTTCCTGAGGATAAAGTGAAGGTACTTGCAGGAGGACGGATGGATGAGTACTTGAAAATATGCATCCTTCAAGTCTGCCATAAGCATGAAGTAGTGCTCCCTGATAAGAGGCGGGCACAAAGCATGTTGTCTCTGGGGCCCGGTCATATTCCCCCCAGGACATTTTCCCCCTGACATATTCCTCTCCAGACATTTTCCCCCTGGGACTTTTTCCCATATGGACATTTTCCCCCCTAGTATACAGCAAGTTACTAAATTACCCCAGTGATAGTTCAAGTGGTTGGGATGCTAGTTCTGCCAATTCTGTTGATAGTCTCGTTATCACAGTATACTTGGACAGTGGTGCCCAGGGCCCTGTTAGTTGACACCAAATCTCAGTACAGCCTGCACACAACATGGCTAAGAACAGCCTACAATGTTGTGGGGGTTTGTTTACATATAATAAGAGGTAGCCTAGGCCAATCACGTCCGAACATACGGTTAACCTTCAAGTTCGGAGTAAACAGTTGAACAGAGCCTAGTATGCAGTTTGTCGATACAGCTATATAACCTTGTTTTCTGTTACTATCTTCCTCACGTCGCTCATTTTCTGTAACCCCTGTGGCTAGTGAGCGCAGCGCAACATTACCACCTGCCAGAACATACAAGCTTGCCAAAAATCTTTCAAAATGAGGATAAGGCACGACGCACTGTTCCGCCACCCCCAAACTGAAAGCAGAAATGTTAAAAAAACGAGCGTTAAAAAAGTAGCGTCCGTTCTAATGTAGGTAGGGAGTAGCCTAACCGATGTTTCTTATGTAGGCTACAAGTAGCCTAGGCTAGCGGTGTCTGTAGGTGCATCAGGGTAGACTACCCGAATGTTGTAGCTGTTGTAACTAGAATGTATTGAATATTTTAGTCCTTAATACAAAAAATAAACTAGTATTAATGACACTTTTCTTCTGTATTTGACCCTAAATATCCCATATGAATATTTTAATCCTTAATGCAACTATGTTTTTATCAGTTTCTCTTGTTCAGTAAAAATACAATAAATCATGCATGACTCTGAGAAACATTCACTCTTACTGTATACGTATACAGTAGGTAAATGTCCAGAGGGGAAAATGTTTGGGGGGGAAATATGTCCTGGGGGTAATACGTCAGAGGGGAAAATGACTGAGTGGGGAATATGTTGGGGGAGGGGGGCTACACTCGTCGTCTCCATCGTGAACCCAGTTTGGCGAACGAATCAGTTCAAGGGGGAGAGGTCTATAACCGGTCTCCAACCCCCCGAGGCTTTCTCTATGAGAAAGACAGCTGTAAAAGCCTGGGGACCGATCCGACACAACTTCCATAACACCCTTGCTCAGCATGGCCAGCACTTCTTGCCTGAGTGCAAGATCCTTCGATGAACCAGGAAGGTAGGTATGGAGATGGAACGGAGAATTGGTGAAGGGTGATCGAGACTCGAAGGGGAGTAGATATCCCTCCCAAAAGATATCCACTACCCAGGTCTGGGCTCCATATTGCTGCCATGTTGCCCAATGGCTCGACAGGCACCAACCCCACCAATGGCAGCAGCTGGAGGGGAATGCGCCCCTAGCGTTTCTCCTTCTTCTTCTTCCCCTTGTCCCCTTTTCTGGACTGGAAAGCGGGCTGAAAGGGGCCTGATTGCGCACCCTTTCCGGCAGAAGAAGAAGGCTGGGTGTTCCCGCGGGCGTCCTTCAAAGCCTGGGTCTTCTTAGGGGCCAAGGAAGTGCTAGCCTGACCCGAAGGTCAGGCCCCAGTGGTGCGCGAAGACCCTCAGGTCTTGGCCACTGCCTGATGGACAAGGGGGTCGCTGTCTTTGGGCCGACGCTTTCTACCGCAGCATCTACCAACTTCCTGGGGAAGAGCGAGGCAGAACCCAGCAACAGTCCGTTCATAGGGTTGTTGCTGACTCGGGACCAACAGACCTGGCAATCCGAGGCTGGATAGCATCCCTTCTCTTCAGCATCAGGTTTGCCCACAGGTTTGCCATCTGGTGGGCAAGTAGGAAATGGCACTACCTCCAGATTGGCACAGTCTCCTGAAAACGGAATCCTCCCCAGGAACGACAGCATCTGAGGAGGCAGCCACTTTGGATACTGTGAATGACCACAGATCCAACCAGGAGACTGCCTGGAGGGCTGCCATGGCGGTAGCCTCCAGGCTCGCTGCCTCTTGCTGCGAAAGGGAGACCCCTTCCGAAGTAAGGTGCTGCAGCGAGAGATCCAGACCCAAGCGAACCAGGTCCGGGTCAACCTGCTTGGTCGGCAAGGACCACTCTGAGGGTGTATAGAAGCGTTTCTATTGAGGCAGAGGAGGGGGAAAAAGCTTGTCGGAGCGGTTCAACCGAAGCAAATTCTCCTGCCCAGAGACAAGATTATTAACTTAGTCAAGAACCCCCTTGGCAGGCAAGGACCACAGCAGCCCCACCAAAACCTTGGGTTCCTTCTTAGGACCCCAGAAGGATTCGAGGTGTGAAGGATGATCCATAGAAGAGGTCATGGCCCCTTCCCCGAGATCACTGTGCTGATGAATCAGTGCGATGATCTCTGCAAAGGTCCTCTGTATCTCAGGGGTGTCCACATCCTGAGGAAGAGGACGCTTAAGTCCTTCCAGGGTGTGGTCCTCCCAATCCACGCTCCCCGCAGGAGGAAGAACCTCAGCAGACCCCTTAGATCCTTCCTGCACCACTCGAGCGTACGACCAGCTTGATCCAAGAACAAAGCCAGGAACATAAGCCTTCTTAGTGGAACTCTCAGTAGAGAGCTCTCCAGGTTCCCCCCGGTCTGACTTGTGCCTCCTGGTAAAACCCCAGGAGGTTGAGGGGACAGGGGAAGAGGATCAGGCACTCCCACCAGTCCTGCAAGCAGAACCAGCAGGAGGGGTGGGCTGCCAGCAGTCACCAACCCGCAGTGATGGCGGCAACGTGGGTCCAGGAGAGGGCTTACAGTTCGGTGAAGAGCTGTCCCAAGGAGAGCATAGCGGTTCATGCGAGCTGAGCCAAGCAATCGACTGCGACCAGCTGATCACATGAACTGGAATCGGGAACTGGCCGGAGTCGAGCGCACGGCTGGCTGGCGAGAACTTACGCTGTCCTCTAGATGTGCCCCAGTCTTCTTCAAGGCCAAAACCTCAGGAGAAGAAGATTGAACGGGGGACCTCCTCTCTGTCTCTCAAGGTGTTCGGACCCTAGGGACCAAGGCACCAGACTGGGAACCTGGACGAGCACTGGTGGCAGCGGCAGCAGGAAGAGAAGAGACACCTGCATGTCTTGACTCTTTCTTTCGTCCTGTGCCTGAACTGGGACGGTGATAGGTCTCTCCGGCACCGGTTCGGGATACTCGAGCATCCTTGGAGACTTGAGTACTCGGAGTGACTCACGAACAAGCACCCGACACAGCACCAGCCTTCAAAGCGGACTTCTTAGGGCTAGCGACGGGAGGGCAGTGTGAATGGAGACTGCCCCTCCCCTCGACTCGACTTTGTTTCCAGGTGTGGAGGAGGAGGAGGAACTCCGGGAGACCTGGCAGTCTCTCAGCCTCCAAGGAGTTCCCTCAAGGCATTTTAAGTCACTTGTGAACTTCTCACACTCCTGCTCTCCCTCCAGTGACTCATACTGCCATGACAGTAACAACATCTGTCGCTATGACGATGAACTACTCAATGCCCTTGAGTATTTCCACACACCCAACACTGACAACCACTGCAGTAGTCCACAAGACTCATGCTCCTACTGTGTCCTCCATGGTGTCTGTCCCTGCCCCCGGGGTGTCTGTTCTGGAGCCTTCCTCCAACCTGGGGAGCAGAGCCTCCTACACCCTCTTGAAGAAGGCAATGAAGAAATCCAAGTCCAAGTAGTCCAAGAATGGGTCAAGGAAGGTATCGTCGTCTTTTTCATTGTCGTCTTCGTCTGCTGCCGTCTCCTCCCTCCCTCTTCCAAAGCCGACAAGCAGAAGGGGATAGCTTCTCCCGCTTGGAAGAAGTCCTGCACCGGGTCTTCTGAAGGGGTGCCTTTCTCCCTGAGAGAGACACAGGGATCTCTTGCTGGCTCTCCCCGGTCTTTGGACTTGGGGGCCACGTCGTGAGTCTCTTCGAGACCCGTCAACTTGAGAACCGAGGGTGCGCTCTTCTGCTCAGAACTCTACCTCCGTAATGGTGTGACATAAAAAATAAATGAGGAGCAACATCAAAGAAGAGATAAACCAGATACATGGTCTATCCTTCTCTGGACAGCACCCAACCCTGTGATTCCCTCTCTAAAAGCTCTTAAGTGACTTAACAGTTTGTATATATATAAAAACAAACAACATCACAAAAATATTTCAACAAAAAATCACAATTTTTTAAAGTACAGTAAATTGTATGTTTCCTAACTATACAAACCTGAGATCCTTTATATTAGGAATTACTTTCAGCAAAGCTGGAAAAGGCCATTGAACTTTCAAACAAGATGGTTAGGCAGTTAACTACTGTCTGGGAGGCAGGAGCCCTGCCTGCCCAGAAGTAAATATTCCAATTTGCCTTTTGGCCAAGGTGTCAGATCAAGGGTGGTATGAGGTGGGCATGAAATGTAATGTAAAGGACCCCAGGTTTGTATAGTTACAAAAATTACAATTTACTTTCAAAAATTGTGATTTGTTCCGGCACAATATACAAACCGTCGGTCCTTTACATTAGGAAGACTCACTGGTTGGAGGGAGGAATCTAAGAGAGTCTCTATGAACTGACTGGAGTTTGCTACACCTTGTACAGTATTCCCTTCCTGGTCAATAGAGCAAGGAAGGGAAAACTGCCTCTGACAAAATGAATGAGGGAAAACGTCAGTTCAAACAAAGTCGGCTAGGATGAACCTTGATAGTAGGTGACATTAAGGCAAACACAAGCATTGGGTTTGTCTTATTGTCGTGATCTCCTTCCTCCCCTTGCTAGAGGAAGAAGTGGGTTTGCAATAGAACGGAAGCTTGAGCTGTATGCTTACCTGCATCGACCGCCACATCCAGCATGTAACAGCATGTCCCCTCCCTGCCCATATGAAGAGAGCCAAGATGAAGAGAAGGAAGAGAGGCCAGTCACTCGACATTCATTCTCCCATCCACAACCATACATCTTAGGCGAGATGCAACCTGTCCTGTTAGAGGAGCCAGGTAAGCTACACAACTTGTTGAGCAGCCACCACAGGACCCAAGGAAAAGGTCTTCAACGACTTGTGGGCAATATCCTGAAGATAAAAGGAAGTGAAGGTGGCCTGCTGGGACCACACCCCTGCCTTCAATACCTGTGGAACCAATAAGCTCTTCCGGAATGTGAGGAATGGACCAATGCTGCAGACTTCATGAGCTCTCCTTATTGTCTCACAAAGCCAGAAAGAAATCGTGTTCTTGGACACTTATTTCTTGGTCGACCCAGCACTAACGAAGAGTCATGACACTCAGGCCAGAGATGGCGAGTTCTCTTCAGGTAGCGCTGCAGCACTCTAACAGGACACAGTAGCATCTCGTTTGGAGCATTACCTACAAAGCCCTCTAGGGAGGGGGATCGTGAAAGACTCAAACTGAGCATCAGGGACCGATGGGTTTTGAGTCTTCACTACAAAGTCTGGGACGAAATCATGCATAACCGATCCCCATCCCCTCAAGTGTTTAACATCAAAGGTAAGTCCATGAAGTTCACCAACTCTCTTCGCTGATGCCAAGGCAAGCAGGAAGATGGTCTTGAAGGTCAGATCCCTGTCTGACAACTCTCGTAAAGGCTTGTACAGTGTACGAGTCAGGCTCCTTAGAACGAGAGTCACATCCCATGCAGGGGGCCTGAGGTCCCTGGGTGGGCAAGACCTCTTGAAGCTTCTCATCAGTAGAGATATTCTGCAAGACTAGGCCGAGTGCGGCCTGATAGCCTTTTACAGCTGAAAAGGAGAGAAGCTTCTCTCGGCGAAGAAAGATGAGGAAGTCTGTGACCTGCTGAACACTAGCTCCGACTGCAGAGATACCCAGTCCACAACACCAACCACAGAAAACGGACCACTTTCCCTGGTGTACTGCTGCGGAGGACTGTCTGAGATATCCAGCCATTTCCGTTTGAAAACCCTGCTCACAGGAGATGGTAAAAAACCCTCACTGCCAGGTGATACCGGGTTGACACAGCAGGTTGGGCTGGGGGATCTCTCTCAGCACCTCGGAAAGGAGAGCTAGCAGGTCGGGATACCAAACAGCCTGAGGCCATTTGAGAGCTACCAGAATCATCCTAAGATTTGGGGTGATCATCACTTGGCTGATCACCCTGTGAATCAGAGAGAACGGAGGACAAGGCATCCACGTCGAGACTGTCACACGAATGTTGGAACGCGTCCTACACAGCAGCCCATGGGTTCGGCACGAATGAGCAGAAAACCTGATGTTTTCTGTTGTGCTGGGTGGCGAACAGATCGATGACTAGATGCCTCCACAGCTTGTGAACAACCTTTCCACAACGTTCGGGTGAGGGAACCACTCCATCCCTATCACCTGATTCTGGCGGCTGAGCTTGTCTGCCACTACATTCCTCTTGCCTGGAATGTACCTGGCTGACAACTCTGCCGCAAGAGCCAGGGCCCACTCATGCACCTGCATTGTCAACTGGTGAAGGGGGAGGGGGAGGAACACTCGGCCCCCCTACTTGTTGACGTATACCACTACCTTGGTGTTGTTGCTCTCAATACCATGGACTGTCCCATCACTCGATCTTGGAACTCTTGGAGAGCCAGGAAGGCTGCCTTGAGCTCCAGGATGTTGACATGAAGGTGCTTGTCATCTCAGTGCCACATCCCCGAAGTCAGCAACTCCCCTAGGTGTGCGCCCCATCCCTCGGTCGATGTGTCTGAAAACAGAAGCATGTCCGGAGGGGGAGTATGCGGACATACTCCTATTAAGAGGTTCCTGTCATCCATCCACCACTCTAGGTCTTCTCTCACCTCCTTGGAAAGAGGAATGAGAAAGGACTGGGGGTCTCAAGACTGGGACCTAAACTCCTTCAGTCTCCACTGCAGAGACTGAAGGTGAAGACGCCCATGAGGGACCAGCTTCTCCAATGATGACCTGCCATTTGCCAAGCCGGCTGTTCCTGTTGAGACATAAACAGCTGTGCCGCCTTCCTAAACCTGCTGTATCTATCAGCTTGACCAGGTACTTTATCCTCTGCTTGGGGTTGAGATCCGACTTCTTGAGATTTACTACGATCCCAAGATCGCAGCAAAACTTGAGGAGCCAATTCCTGTCCTGTAGTAACTGCTCGCCAGGACCAGCCAGTTGTCGATATACCTCACCAGAGGAATCCCAAGTGAGTGTGCCCAAGCTGACACCAGGGTGAACACTCTTGTGAACACCTGGGAACGATCGAGAGCCCAAAAAAGAGTGGCCTGAACTGGAAGACCTTCTCTCCGAGGATAAAACAAAGGTACTTGTGAGAGGACGGATGAATGGGTATTTGAAAATATGCATCCTTCAAGTCCAACGTAAGCATGAGGTCGTTCTCCTTGATGGAGGCAAGCACAGATCGCACCGTCTCCATCGTGAACAGAGTCTGGTGAAAGAAACGGTTCAGGGAGAGAGGTTTATGACCGGTCTCCAACCCCCTGAGGCTTTCTCTACAAGAAAGATCCGGCTGTAAAAGCCTGGGGACCAAACCGACATGACTTCTATAGCACCCTTGCTCAACATGGCTTGTATTTCTTGCTTCAGTGCAACGTCCTTCGGAGATTCAGGAACGAAGGTACGGAGGCAGACCTGTGTGATGGTGAGGGGTGGCCAAGACTTGAAGGGTAGTAGATGTCCCTCCTGAAGGACATCCACTATCCAGGTCTCAGCCCCGTATTGCTGCCATGTTGCTCAATGACTCGACAGGCAACCACCCCCCACCTTCGGCAGCAATTGGGGGGGAGCGCTGCCTCTAGCATTTCCCCTTCTTCTTCTTCCCCTTGCCCCTTTACCAGACTGGAAAGTGGGCTGAAAGGGGCATGACTGCCCACCCTTTCTGGAGCAAGAAGAAGGCTGGGTATTCCTGCTGGATCCCTTCGAAGTCTGGGACTTCTTAGGGGGGAGGAAGTGCTAGCCTGGCCCGAAGGCCGAGCTGCAGTGAAGCGCGAAGACCTGGAGGTCTTAGCCACTGCCTGGTGGATAAGGCAGCCGCTGTCATCGGCCTAACGCTTATCCACCGCAGCATCTACCAACTCCCTAGGGAAGAGAGAGGCAGAACCAAGCAACAGTCCGTTCCATAGGGTCATTGCTGACTCGGGTCCCACAAACCTGGCAAAGCGAGAAAGAACAGCATCTCTTTGCTTAAAAACCAGGTTGGCCCACAGGTTTGCCATCTGGTTGGTGAGGTAGGAGATGGCTCTACCTCCAGACTGGCACAGTCTCCTGGAAGTGGGGTCCTCCCCATGTATGATAGCGCCCAAGGAGGCAGCCACTTTGGATACTGTGAACGACCACAGATCCAACCAGGAGACTGCCTGGAGAGCCGCCATGACACTGGCTTCCAGGGTTGCTGCCCATGCTGCGAAAAGGAGATACCTTCTGCAGTAAGTTGCTGCAATGAGAGACCTGGGCCTAGGAGGACCAGGTCTGGGCCAACCTGTTTAGGCAGCAATGCCCCTTCCAAGAGCGTGTAGAATCACTTCTGCCAAGGCAGAGGAGGGGGAAGCAACTTGTCCGAGCGGTTCGAATGAAGTGAACTGTCTTGACCAGACACAAGACTATTCACTTGGTTGAGAACCACCTAGGCAAGTGTGGACCATAGCAGCCCCACTGAAACATTGGGTTCCTTCTTCAGAATCCAGAAGGATTCAAGGCATGAAGGATAACCCACAGATAAGGCCGTGGTCCCTTCCCCGAGGTCATTGTGCTGACGAATCAGCACAGTGGCCTCTGCAAAAGTCCTCTGTGTCTCAGGGGTGTCTGCATCCTGGGGAAGAGGACCCTCGAGTCCTTCCAGGGCACAGTCCTCATGATCTACTCTCCTAGCAGGAGGGAGAACCTCAGCAGACCCCTGGGATTCTTTCTGGACTTTGCGGGCATACAATCTGGTTGACCCGAGAACAGAGCCAGGAGCATAAGCCTTTGTAGTTGAACTCTGGGGAGATGACTCACCAGAGTTCCTCCTAGGAGAAGCCCAGGAGGTTGAGGGGACAGGAGAAGATGATCAGGCACCCATACTGGTCTTGCCAGCGAAACCAACAGAAGCAGCGGGCCGAGAGCAGTCACCAACCCATGGTGATAACGGCAACTCAGGTTGAGGAGAATGCTTTCACCTCGGTGAAGCATTGCCTCGAGGAAAGCAGAACGGTTCACGTGAGCCGATCCGGGTGCTTGACTCCACTAGCCAGGCTGGCCTCACGAACATGACTGGGGACTGGGTGGAGTTAAATGCGTGGCAAGAACTTGCACTGTCCTCTAGATGGGCCCCAGTCTTCTTCGAAGCCATAACCTCACAAGAAGGCTGAGCAGAGGACCTCTTCTCCATCTTGCCAGGTGTTCGGACTCGAGAGGCCGAAGCACCTTCCTGGGAACTTTGCTTGGCACTCAAGGAAGTGCCAGCAGGAAGAGCTGAGACACCTGCATATCTGGGCTCTTTCTCTCTTCTTGTGCCCGTGTCGGTACGGAGAGAGGTCTCTCCGGTACCGGTCTGGGGTGAACGAGTCTCCTTACAGACCTGGGGGAGAGAGCTTTCTTCTTTCTTGACTGACGAGCCTCGGAAGAAGAAGTGGAAGAGGTAGCAGACGACGGCAACAAAGACGATGAAGACGACGACACCTTCTGACACCTCTTCTTCGTCATCTTCTCCAGGATGGCAGTCAGGTCCCCCATCCAGGAGGGAGCAGCAGAAGATGCATGAGCAGCCAGGGGGGGACAGGGTAGAGGAACAACCTGGGCAGCGGAGAGGCCAATAAGCGAGCCAGCAGTGACTGGGGCAGGCAGAGCAGTGCGGGAGCCAGGGAAGCCAGGAGTCGAGACATGAGCGGCCGGCACGGGGGAAGCAGGAACAGGAGCCAGGCCGGCCGAGAGCCAGGTAAGCCAAGAGCCAGGACCGGAGAGGGGGACAAGTGGGCCACTGGAGCACCAAACAGATGAGAGAGCAGGCCCTCCAATGAAGGGACGCCAGGCAGACTCAGGTGATGCCAGGTAGAAGTTAGGTCTGGAGCCTGCCCACCGAGACAAGTCTCTACCGGTTTAGCTAAAGACAAGGTCGGGTCAATGAAGGGAGTCTCTACTTGCTCTGGGGGGGAAAAGATTCCCCCCTGGAGCGTGGAGAGACCCCCAAGAGGATGTCCTGATCATCCGATCCCTGCGGCCTTCAACACCCGACGAAGCAAGTGAAGAAGACGAAGGGGAATCCTGATCCAAAGGAGAGGCAGCAGGAAGGGGAAGCTTGCGGGGAGGGGGAAATGATCCCGACAGGTCAGCAACCAAGGGAGTCATCATGGGTGTATAACCCTCCGATGACACCTTGGTGGGCTTCCTTCGGTACTGTCTCCTCCCCTCAAACTTCACCCACTGCTCGGCAGACCAGGAACAACACTAAGAACACAGTGAAGTACATGAACACATACACCCCCTTCAAGAAGAGCAAAGGGTGTTGGGTTCATGTCAATACTAGATCAAAAGCTATTACACTTCTTACTGCCCACCCCAAGGCACACATGCAGGGGGAAGGTGGGCTTATGGGGTTTATCAAAGGCTTTCAAAATGCAAAACAACAAGAAAAATATCCCACCAGGGAAAATCAGCTCGACGGAAGTCCAGGCAGAGAGTGAAGAAACACGTCCACACCTAATGACGGCTGAAAGCAAAATTGGAATGTTTACATCCGGGCAGGCAGGACTCTGCCTCCCGGATGTTAGTTAACTGCCTAACCACCTTGTTCGAAAGTTCAACAGCTGTTTCCACCTTTGCTGAAAGCAATTCCTAATGTAAAGGACCAACGGTGTGTATATTGTGTTGGAACAAACATAAAGCAGAAAGCAAACGGCAGTTGGGCAGAGAAGCACAGAGACGTCTTCACACGACAGCAGCTAAAAGCAAAGTGGAGTGCAAACCAAGTGGGTAGGGCTTCCCCCCTACTGTCGGTAGCTAACAACCTGAAGTTAACTGGTGTTCCAGTTCACGTTCGCAAGCATAATCCTATGCAAAGACTGAAGGTTTGTATTTGTGTAGGAACAATAAACCAATAGGCCTAAGAAAAAGAATCTGGTGACAGTAAGTGAGTATGGGTCTTCCCCACTCTCCCTCTTACCAACAATTCCAGGTCGAACAGAGGAATACTCCTACATGGCCTAAAATGAGATGGTATGTATTTCTGTACATACAAGTTGGAAAGGCTAAACCTTACAGAAATATTGTATATTATCCTTTCAACCTTAAGCCTTTAGGCCTATTCAATGTGCAGAGCCATAAAAGTATGAGCAGCCTAGGTGTACCTATTATGCTTTTAGAGCAGGGCCTTTTCTAAGCTAAAGTATCTAAGCCCAATGTAAATATAGCCCAGGTAACCTAGCTGAAATTAGCCTAGCAATGATCCTAAAATAATTAGGGTAAACTAAGGACTACTACCAAACCGCTCTGGTATTGTAACTATTAGTTTACATACAAAGTGGACAGTGTTCTGTACCAACCCCTTGGGGATGAATGTAAAAATATAAACAAATACAGTAAAACCCCCATATTTGCGGGGATGCATACCATACACCCCCCGTGAATAGCTAAAACCCATGAATACTTAGAACCCTTCTAAAAACATAGAACTTCCTATTTTGATAGTTCAAACACACACAAAACAAACTAAAAATGCTTATACAGGTATTATCCTACTTATGATGGGGTTAGGTTCCAAAACAACCAATCGTTTGTTGGAAAAAATGTAAGAAATGCCAAAACGTATCTCGGACATAGCCTAGCCTACACTAGGGTATTCGGTACCATGTAGGCCTATACATAAATGGTAACCTAGCCTACACTATAAGATATACTCTTTACATACACAATATAGTAATTTTTAATATCAGCTAATTCTGGTGGTTCATGTAAAGTTTAACTTATGATAATTCAATACAAAGTGAAATTGAATAACAAACAAGAATTAGCTTAGCCTACACTATGGTATATTGTTTACACACACGGTAGCATTGCCTACATTATACTCTACTCTATACTCACATATTGTACTATACAAACATCAACATAACGAATATGCATCTTTTTCATGGATCTTTTAAAATGTTATGCTTTAATTCACTGTATCCAATATTGTATATAGTCTTATATTGCTTTTGTATTGTAAATTGCAATTATAGCGATCACCGTTTTAGGTTGGAAATGTTTACACTGCATTTATTTCGCCGTTTTAATTCAGTTCAGATCGGTTTTCTTGCTTCTAGTTAGCGTAAATGTATCTCTAGGTACTGTATTTATAAGGGCCAAGGTTATTTTTCGTTATGCAAGGTGTTTTTAAGTCGAAATATAGCTAAAATACGTCTTATTGTTAAATGAATTTATCTATTGCTTTCATTAGTAGATGATGATTGACGATGGCCGTTTGTTTTGTGTAAAAAAAATTCAAGATTCCGTTCACTATTTTCACTTGATTTCATCATAACACAAGCTTTATGTGTTTATCGTTTATTGGCGTAAAAATAACAGTAATGTGTTCTTTCATGCCCAGTAGTTTTGATTAAAATACTTTCTCTCCCACTATAGTCATTAGCAGCTTGTAAATTGTTTTCTCAGCTTCAGCTACAACTTGCAGCTTAAATTTAGCAGTATATTTCCTTGACGATCTTTTATCCACACTGAATAAGGGTATAATGTAAAAATTTATCAGTCCTATTCTACTTAACGTCATTTGTGCCATAACGTATGGTAATTGTTTATTACCGTACGATGACTGAAATACCAGGTAAACAGCTGTTGTTATCCAATTCGGTTATAAGCAAAACAACAATTTCCTGGTCGGTTGTTTATGGCTGTACGCATTTACGTATAACGTTACTAACAATACTTTTATCATTCTCTTTTACTTTTTTAACTAGAAGGTGGGGTAAAGAGATGGAGGAAGAGTTGTCTACTGTAATTTGGTCTCTCTCACTGCCTGATTACACTGCTGCCTGTGCCCGCGCAAAATTTAAAAATATTTTATAAATAATATTGTTGTATTGGTATTAACCCTTAAACGCCGAGCCTCTAATTACAAAAACGTCTCCCATATGCCGGTGGCGTTCGGTGAGTTAGCGCCGAAGCGGAAAAAAAAGTTTTTTTCAAAAAATCACAGCACGCTTAGTTTTTAATATTAAGAGTTCATTTTTGGCTCCTTTTTTTGTCATTGCCTGAAGTTTAGTATGCAACCATCAGAAATGAAAAAAATATCATTATCATATATAAATATTGGAATATATGACAGCGAAAAAAAAACTCATATAATTGTATACAAATCGCGCTGTAAGCAAAACAGTTAAAGCTAATGAGTTAATTTTTTTAGTTGTATTGTACACTAAATTGCGATGATTTTGGTATATAACAAATTGTAAAACGATCAAAGCAACACAGAGAAAATATTATCACAAAATGATCCATGAATTTAATACGCATGGACGTAAAAAAATTTTTTTTTCAAAAATTCACCATAAATCGAAATATTGTGCTACAGACTTCCCGTTTGTTGAAAAATGAAGCTAATTGACTGAATATTACTACACTGTAAGTGTTAGCTTACAATTGCAGTTTTCGACCATTTCGGTCGAGTTAAAGTTGACCAAAAGTCGAATTTTTTCTATATATCGTGATTTATATGAAAATATTCCAAAACTGATAAAAGCTACAACCATGAGTTATTTTCTATTGTATTGTACATGAAATTGCACACATTTTCATGTATAAAACTTTATGTAACGACTAATATAAAACGGTGCAAATATTACGACAATGAGACGAAAGAATTTCTGAGATGTTGGGCCGAGTTAGCGCGCAAGAGCGTAAGGAAAATGTTTTTTCAAAAATTCACCATAAATCGAAATATTGTGCTAGAGACTTCCAATTTATTGCAAAATGAAGGTAAATGATTGAATATTACTACAATGTAAGAGTTTTAGCTTACAATTGCGTTTTTTTACCATTTCGGTCTAGTTAAAGTTGACCAAAGGTTGAAATTTTGGCAGTTATCGTGATTTATGTGAAAATATTTCAAAACTGATAAAAGCTACAACCATGAGCTATCTTCTGTTGTATTCTACATGAAATTGCACACATTTTCATATATAAAAGTTTATGTAACGACTAATGTAAAACGATGCAAACATTATGACAACATGACGAAAGGATTTCTGAGATGTTGGCGAGTTACAGCGCGCAGACGTAAGGAAAAAGTTTTTTTCAGAAATTCACCATAAATTGAAATATTGTGCTAGAGACTTCCAGTTTGTTGCAAAATGAAGGTACATGATTAAATATTACTAGAATGTAAGTGTTTTAGCTTATAATTGCGTTTTTTTACCATTTAGGTCGAGTTAAAGTTGACTGAAGCTTGAAATTTTGGCAGTTATCGTGATTTATATGAAAATATTTCAAAACTGATAAAAGCTACAACCATGAGTTATTTTCTGTTGTATTCTACATGAAATTGCGCACATTTCCATATATAAAACTTTATGTAACGACTAATATAAAACAGTGCAAACATTATGACAACGTGAAAGAATTTCTGGCTCGGACGTAAGGAAAAAAGTTTTTTCAAAAATTCACCATAAATCGAAATATTGTGCTAGAGACTTCCAATTGGTTGCAAAATGAAGGTAAGTGATTGAATATTACTAGAATGTAAGAGTTTTAGCTTACAATTGCGTTTTTACCATTTAGGTCGAGTCAAAGTTAACGAAGGTTGAAATTTTGGCAGTTATCGTGATTTATATGAAAATATTTCAAAACTGATAAAAGCTACAACCATGAGTTATTGTCTGTTGTATTGTACATGAAATTGCGCACATTTTCATATATAAAACTTTATGTAACGGCTAATATAGAACAGTGCAAAAATTACGACAAAATGACAAAAGAATTTCTGAAATTTTCGGCCGAGTTACCACGCAGAGGCGTAAGAAAAAGTTTTTTCAAAAATTCACCATAAATCGAAATATTGTGCTAGAGACTTCCAATTTGTTGCAAAATGAAGGTACATGATTGAATATTACTAGAATGTAAGAGTTTTAGCTTACAATTGCGTTTTTCGACCATTTCGGTCGAGTCAAAGTTGACCGAAGGTTGAAATTTTTTGTAGTACCCCAGTGCAAAATCGAATTATCATAAAGTGAATTATTGTAACTTGAGCATTACCTGAGTATTTTAATAGTTTTATCACAAAAAGTGCATTTAGTCATGAAAATGAGATGAAAATACAGTATATATTTAGTGAATATTTCTCGAAAAATCCACTTGGCAAATTTTCCCAACAGACAATTTTAGTCATGCGTATGATACATCCAGTAGGCGTTTAGGGGGGTTAACTAAATTAAACAAACAGACCCAACTTTTTTAAAGTACATTGCAAAATCGAATTATCATAAAGTGAATTAGGTGGTTGTAACTCGAGCATTACCAGATGAGTATTTTAATAGTTTTATCACAAAAAGTTTGCATTTAGTCACTTTTAAAATGAGATGAAAATACAGTATATATTTAGTGAATATTTCTCAGTGAAAAATACCACGAATGGGCAAATTTTCTGGAAGAATCTACAGTTGGAGGCAGTAAGGAAAATAACGGATAGATACATTCCAAAGAGAAATCCATGAATATGTGAGTCCGCGAATCGTGAGAACAGGAATAAGGGGGGTTTACTGTAACGGTAAATACAATAAATATAAACAAAAGACAAGTCCGACAGAAACTTCCAGAATGCGAGGATGGACCAAGCCACTGTCTTTGTGACAATTTTTAAAGTAGATTGTAGTTCCTAACTAGGTTACAAACCTGAGGTCCTTTACATTAAAGTCCAAGGAGGAGGGAATTACTCGAACGGACAATAAATGGTGAAGCTGGAGTCCACGACTGTTAAACTCTTGAACAAGGTGGTTAGGCAGTAACTACAGGACAGGAACCCTAAATGATAGGCCATCCAGGGAACACCCTCATCTGCCCGACTGAGGAGTAAACATCCAGTTTGCCTTTTGGTCCAGGTTCAGAGTCCAGAGAAGAAGTTCCATCAACGACAGCCACCAGCGAAGATGGATCCAGTCCCTGGCACAGTGTTGTAGAGGACTTCATGAGAAATCCAGCTGTATCCGTTGCCACTTGGCGAAAAAGCCTATGCTTGCACGGAAAGCTAGAAGATCTCCCAGTCCTGAGCACACAGGGATGTACTGCTTGAAGAACCGCTTCTTGTGTAGCTGCTACAGGAGGTTGGGTTACGCAGAACTCTTCTCGATGCCTCAGAAGCAGAGTTATCAGGTAGGGCGAAAGGTGAAGTCTTCTAGCATTTGTCTGTAACTTGGGGTGAGCAATACTTGTGAACCCCTACCAAAACAGACAAATATGGAGGGAAAAATGCAGATATTGATTTTTCCCAAAAAGACAGCATGCCTCACTGCAGTGGCCCCTGGCTCTGGTACGAAGGAGCGAGAAAAACTACCGACTTTGTTGTGCAGGGAGGCAACAGAAAGACGGTACAGATCTCTCAGACAAGCAGTCTCTTCGTAAATCTTTGTGAGGAAAAGAGTGAAGAGCATGTTCCATCCCGATCACTCAAACCCGAGGTCAAGCTTGCCTACCAATACATCCCTGCAGGAAATGCATCTAGCTAACTGAGCTGTTGAGTGCGCTATAAAACACTCACGTACCTGCAAGTGTCGACAGATGAAACAGGAAAAAGCGATTCCCTCTTGTTTGTCAACGAATGCCACTACTGTGGTTTTGTTGAGAAGGTACTAATCATCTCGGTCACACACCTTCAAGACAAAGTCTTACAGATGTGCATCTATTCCTCGATCAGTGAATCCGGAAGAAGACACACGATGTGAGGGTAATATGCAAGCATATTTAAATTTTCCTTCAATCAAGCATTAGCCTAACTCTATCCTCATACTTCGAAGAGGAAAGAAGGACGGGTATGGAAGCAGACCTCCATTCTCCACCATGGGGAAGCTTTTGCAAGATGACAGGATACCGAGATGATTAGCTCTAGCTGGGCTGGCATTCCTGAATCGGGAGCACAGGAGAGGAAGCAGGATGGAAGAATTGCCGAGACCTAAGGGAAATAGATACTTCTCCTGAAGGAATCCATTCCCAGGTCTCAGCAACGTCGCTGCCAGCTCCAGAGACTCGATAAGTATATTTCCTCTTTAAGTATCATTTCCTCCAGGCATCTGCAGTAGGAGAACTTTTTCCCGGTCGATACTTCTTTCTCTCTTCCCTTCTTCCCTCCTCCCTTATGGAAAAGAGGGTGGAAAGAGACACAGTTATGGGATCGAGCCAACTCGGGACTTACGAAACCAGAGATCCGAATTGGAACAAAGTCCTTCTTCTTAGCACCAGAACTGCCCACAGAACTGCAGTTGGCAAAACCCTCCGAGGCAAGAAGAATTTGTACTCTGTTGAGGCAGGGGAGAAGCTTGGTGTCTCGACCTGAATGAACTCCTTCTCCGAAGAAAAATATTCATCTGGTTGAGAACGCTCTCACAAGCAAAGACAGCGGTGGCCCCCGAAACTCTCGGCCCCTCAGGAACTGCAAGGGTTGCGGGTGATGAAGATTATTCATTGGGGGAGCTGCAGTCCTGTTCCAGGGAATCTCGCGCTGACGAATCAGCACGAAGTTCTCCAAAACACGTGGGCGATCGCAACTTGAAGAGGAAGACCCTTGCTGCTTCCAAAGCATGAAACTTCTGTACCTCTCCCCTTGGGGGGAGACCTTGACAGATACCAAGAAACCCTCCTCGGCTACCTGGTTGTACTACGAGACAATTGGGGGACTGGCACCCAAAGCATGCCAGGCAGCCGAACTCTGAAGACAAATTTGTCGGAGCTCTCTCCGTCCGTCTCGCACCTCTTGGCACCTCTTGGAACAACTGAGAAGTCCTACCACTAAGACCAGCAGGAGGCGGACCGTGAGCGATAATCAGCGGAGGAGAAGGAGGGGCTGCAGGGCAGAGCCGATAAACCAAGAAAAACTGAGTCAGCTGGCCACACTGAACTGAGGCGATGTGAACATGATCCAGAGGGTAGTATGCGGTGGACTGGGAGGCAAACACAATCAGAACTGGGCAGGCGAGCAAGCTGAGTCAGGCGGCCGATTGCATAAACACAATCAGAACTGAACTTGTCTGCTATGAACTAGCGCTAGTTTCCCGAACTCTAAACTCCTTCGAGGCTGAGGCCCCTCGAGAAGGTTCAAAAGGGAATTCTGTCTGTGCTATCCTGCATGCTCGAGCCCTAAGGTTAAGACACAAGGATGAAACCCAGCCAAGTAACCGAAGCAGCTGGCGGACAGTATCGAGACACCTGGTGTCTTGGCACCCAGACACCTGGGCATCTCGGCACTTTCTCTCGTAAGGAGAGCACTCATGATTCACAGAATTCGAGCGACCTATGAGACTCCCAAAAATCGGGAGTGGCTGCTTTCAGTTTCCTAAGAAATCGAAAAGAGCCAGGCACAGAACCAGTCTTAGATGCAGACTTTTAAGACTGGCAACGAGGGCGCAGCCCCAAAACCGAAACCCCACAGGAGAATGTGAATCAGTTCAAGCGCCAGGGCAGGAAAAGCCAACAAGAGAAACTTGTCTCCCAGAAGAGAGTCAGTCCCTTAGAAGTCCCACATGACTCCCAAAGGGAATTTCTTCCCCGCTTCTACAGGTGTTTGAACCGATAGGATTCAAGACACCAGGCTGGGAACCCAACCAAGCACTGGTAAGCACTTGGGGAGTGCTTGTAGTGCTGGCAGAAAGAGCTGAGACACCTAGGTGCCTCGGCCATTTCTCTCACACTGCTCCCGAACTGGTTCGGGGAGAGTACTCTCCAGACCAGATTGGGATACTTGATATTCGGCAGAATCTCAAGCACTCGGAGCGGTTTGCGAATGAGCGCCCGAAGCAGCCCCTGTCTTAGAGGCAGAATCTCTAGGATTGGGAACGGGATTGCAAACCGAGGTCTGCAAGCCCATAGCTCCCAAAACACAAAACCCAGGGGTATAAGAATCGGTTTCTAAACCCGAAGGTCGGGAAGAGCCAATGACAGACCCACTGCCTCCTCGGAAGGAGGCAGTCCCTAGACGTCCAAGGGCATCAAGAGGAAAGAAGCAGCCTTCCTCTCCTTCGGCTGATGGAAGTCTGTCCGGTTCCCGGGACCCCCTCAAACCTCAGGGGAGGAAGGGAAGAGGCAGCAGAAGACAAAATCCAAGATAAGTTGAAGAAAACAGCAGCTACTTCCACAGGGTGACTTCCTTCACCTTCACTCCGACATCTTCTAAAGGATGGTAGACACGAAACACCGCAACCTCCAGGCCAGCTAGGCAGGAACACAACGGAAGCAGCCCAGGACACGATAACCAGGAGAACCAGCATGCACAATCAGCACAGCCAATGCAGGAGCTATGGAAGTGGTTCAGAAGGTAGGAGCTCCCCAACAGCCAGGAACGTCACTTCCACAGGGCAACTTCCTTCACCTTCACTCCGACATCTACAGGATGGTGGACACGAAACATTGTAACCTCCAGGGCAGCTAGGTAGAACACAATGGAAGCAGCCAAAGACACAACCATCAGGAGACGCAGCAGGCAAGATCAGGACAGCCGATGCAGGACCTACGGAAGCGGTTCAAAAGGCAGGAGCTACAGCAATGGCCAGGAACGTCACATGAAAGTCACCAGCAGCAATGGCCAGGAAGGCTGTCAGACTGTCGTTGAGTTAACAGAAAGCATAACACAGGGAACAGCAGGAGCAGATGGCAGATACGCCAGAGGCAAACGCATACATGAAGGCCAGCAATGAAGGCAGGAGCTACAGCAATGGCCAGGAACATCACATGAAAGTCACCAGCCGCCAAGTCAGAAGGCTGGCAGGAGACAAAGAAGAGTCGTTGAGTTAACAGGAGCATAACACAGGGAACAGCAGGAGCAGATGGACCACAGATACGCCAGAGGCAATGCCACAGCATACATGAAGGCCAGCAATGACAGCGATCAATCCACATTCGTGGGAACAGAGTAGGAACGATCCCAACGTGGAACTATGCCATTCCAACCAGGTACTGTGGTTGATCTCGAAGCAACACTGAATGAAAGTCGGGATTCCTTCATGCAAGATATCCCCTGAGATATCCAGCCAACTACTGCTGTGCCTGCAATGCTTACTGTCAACCTGAAAGAAAAAGCAAAGATGATTAGTAGAGGGAGACTCCTCTTGCTAAGAGGGAAACTGTCCTACGCAGCGAGAGGAGGCCCCTTACCAGAGGTCGCCTGACCGGCCGCAACCCCCCCTTGAGGTCTTCGCCCAACAACCGAGCAAAGAGGGCGAAGGAGAGCTAAGGAAGAACCTACAGGAAGAGAGAAGG
The DNA here is from genome assembly GCF_040412425.1 of Macrobrachium rosenbergii. Classification (NCBI taxonomy): domain Eukaryota; kingdom Metazoa; phylum Arthropoda; class Malacostraca; order Decapoda; family Palaemonidae; genus Macrobrachium; species Macrobrachium rosenbergii. The sequence goes on from NC_089761.1 coordinate 62,739,590, forward strand.
AAGGAGGGGAGGCCAACAAGGGCACTGTGGAAGCGGAACTTACCGACGACACCCACAACCTCCCCCCGCCCCAACAACTCCCTATAGCACAGGCAGTGAAAACAACATTCAGCACAAGTAGAAAGGAAGTAGTCATGCCCTAGAGGTCATGAGGCCAAGAAGGGAAGTGAACTCTTACGACCCGATCAATGTAGGGGAGCGAAGATATTAAGTCCCAATCTAATATCTCCGAATGTACAGGGGAACGCCTTCAATATCTAAATAAAGGGCTACTGGAAGAGAAGCATTACCACTCGGTTACGCCCCTCTAAATATGCCCTTGGCCGTCAAACCCAAGACACAGATGCAGGGGAATGTCGGCTTATGCAAGGCTATCACAAATCATAGGGTTTGTATTAATAAATATCAAACACACGCAATATATACAAACAAATACAGAAAGATCTTACCGGAACAATAAAGAGCTTAATGACAGTCAGGTAGAAAACACATCTGCAACACATGGCAGCCGAGAGCAAACTGGAATGTTTACATCCATGCAGGAAGGTATTCCTGCCTACCTGGCAGTGGTTACTGCCTAATCACCTTGTTCAAAAGTTTAATGGCCATGTCCAGCTTCGCCGCAAGTAATTCCCAATGTAAAGGACCAATGGTTTCTATATTGTGTCGGAACAAATAAACAAACAGCAGTATATATTTATATGAAAATTGGCTGGAACCAGACTGTGGTAGTATACATACCCTTACTGAGCTTGTCTATCTTTGGTTTTAGGTTATAGTATATTATTTGTTACTAGGCAAAGTAGGCTAATCTGTTGTCAGGGGTAAAACTAAAGACTACTAATGCAGCCTGGTTCCAGTCAGTCAGTGAATGGAATATGTAACACCTTTATGTTTGTCTGTTTGTTTATCATGTTTACCATCCTTTGTTTATATTAATACATTCATCCCCAAGGGGACAGTACTGAACATGGTGTCCAGGGTGTGGTAGTAGACTAGTCTTCAGTTTCGCCTGAGCCTACCTTAGCATCGTAGGCTACAGGCCTATGTGACATTTTGAACTGGCCTATACTCATACAATTTTGAGGCAAACGCTATTAAAAACCAATACCTATTTGTGACACATTCCATTTTAAAGCCAAGAGAAAAGCCTATGATTCACTGGGCCACAACGCCAGGCGCTTCAATTGACACTTGTTTGGCAAAGTGGTTGCTAAACCTCGCCCATAATCAACCCAACCCGGATGCAGGGCCTCAGCCTCCATACGACATCGTTCAGAATAAGATCATATTTCCAAATCAATCTGGGAATGTTATATATTTCATCATTCACCAAATTTTTCTTTCATAACTATGACATCATCATTAAAAACAAACGATTTTCGTACCTGACAACACCGCCATCTTACTACTTTCACACCCAAAACATTACTACTGTAAGCTTAAAAACGAGTTGCATTATCGTGTAATTTATGTTATTTTTTGAGTGCTGCAAAACCAGTAAAACATAGTTAAGTTTTTTCAGCATCAAATATTTATATTTGAAAGTAAATACCTTGCAAATAATAAAGAACAAATAAAACGTGAAACGAAATCCCTTTTATGTGAGTCATCGTCCTGCCCTCACTGGCTGTGAAATGTTCGTTGTATTTCAGGGTTATGAAAACAATTGGTCCTCTGTAGTGGTTGAGATACGTGACGTCCTGTGGCTGTGGGTGCAGTGAGTAAGGTACACATGTCAAGTTTACCTTACTTTGCGTCGTCTGCCATTAGCTTATGTTTGTTTTCTTTGCCCCTTTCTTATTAGTTTCTAGTTATATCGGTTATGATGACAGTCTGAAAATATTTAGTCGTCACAAATGGCATAAAACGCCAAATCCACCTGAAAACTGAGCCTTGACTAACCTATCGTAAAGGAAGACCATTTTTGACTAATCGGGGAGGCAGGACGTACTGACGCCTTGGCGTACAGTCACCTTGTATGAGGCTGGCCTCATATGCAATTGCCAGGTATAGAATAGGTTTATATTTTATTCTTTTATATTTTATTTGTCATTATGGGAAGATTTGAAACTCTCGTTATGTTGGTAACCTACCCATAGTGTTTATCCCAGAATGAGGTTGCTATAATCCTAGACTATTGGTTACTTAATTTGTTTGTTCCGACGAGACTTAAATGTATCCCTACATGTGAATGTTTGTCACAAACAGTAAACAGTTACTGAAGTTTTGCAACAAGTTTGGTAGCCTAACCTTGTTGGTGGTAGGTGTCCAAGTGCCACCGAGTGAGGGAGGGGTGCTACTCAGGCACGTCACATAGGCTAACCCATTGCAACTTTTATATTTCCTAGATATAGCTTACAAACCTGCAATCTTTTTTCACAATCAGGTACAACTAAAGACTGCTGTAAACTGAATGATGCTGAAACAGCAATAATTTCTAATGAATCTTGTTTAGCCTAAAAGAGAGTCGTCTTCCCAAATATATTTCACCTATAACCAGCCACACTGTCTGTGTTGCCAAAGAAAAAGTTGATGCTGAAAGTTGAATGAGTGGATGGGTCCCCTACCCACTTACACTAGTAAACTACCTTGCTGTTTCAGCAACTGGAACTTGTTTCACTGTAGGTAATCCATATAAGACTTGGGCTTTTTATATCTTGGCAAAATGCAAATTACTTTATTTGAATTTGCTGTTGTTTTCATAAGAACTAGAGAATACAAACCATCACCTTTTATGCACATGTATTTCTCATTGTGAGCTGAAATCAGCCATTGAAACTTGATAACAGGGTAGTTAACTGGAGGTAGATGGACTTACAAATTTTAACTTTTTTTTTTCACCTTCTTTATGCACAGTGTACAGAGATGAGACCTGAACTCATGGATTTGCCCTGCCACCTCCTTTCCGTACTGTATCTGCTGCTCCAGGGATAGAGACTTGCAGAAGATGTGGCCCTCTCAGTAATCTGTGTAGTCCACCTTTTGCTTGTTTCCAGACCATTTAGCTGTTTCTGCACCAGCTAAGGAGTTTAACCCCTTGGAGCCTCTGGTAGCTCTCTTCCTACCAGGGGAGATGTCCTGGCAGCATTAGCCATGGCTTGTGTTCATGAGCGTCTTCTTTCCTTGCCTTGACCAGTCCTCCTGCACTGATAGAGGAGATGAGAGTATCACATGTATGAGGAGTAAGGTGAAATGCAGGCCTGAATAAATCCAAGAAGCCATCTCACAAGAGGTCACAGCAGACTTTGAGTGACCACCTTTCCCTTGCAGGTCAACAGCAGTGTTTGCTTGTATGTTGGGGGTACAACTACTATAGATAGGGTTGACACAATATTCTTAAGTATGCACAATACCCCAAATCTTCATGTGATTTCTTGGACAGGAGGACTGCCCAGACTTTACTCTTTACTCTTATACTTTACGTAGTGTAAAGTCAGTGCTACCTCCTTGTTGGATGCTTGCACTGTCTCTTGATGATATATGCGCAGAGGAGTTTTGTGTATGATAGGTTGCCATTATACATTATTCATGGGTATTGTGATGTGATCCAGGGGTACCTCACTTGGTTCCAGGTTCACTCAAAGCCCTGATGTGTAAGTGCATGGTAGTGTTTATGCTTTCTCTCTCGTGGCCTCTACTAGTTCATCTTTTGCTGGTCATTGGGGTAACTATGGTCACAGCTAGTTTGTGGTGTTGTAGACCAGATGAATGGTCCAATTTCTAGATCGGGGGGGTTCCTTGTTGTCTAGCAGATTGAGCAAGGTCCTTCCCCTGCCATTAACGAACCAGAGGAGATTGTGTGTGGTGGAGAATGCCTAGACTGCTCCCATGCAGTTGATTGCATCAGTCTGAGAACTGAAGAACAACTTCCTTTGGAGAAACTCAGACAGGAAGGTATGGCCTTCTTGGCAGTGGACTCCGGAGCCAATAAGTCAGTCTCCAAAGTCTCCTTCCCTCCAGGCAGTATTGTGGCTTGACACCTGGTTCAATACATTAGCTAAATTCTCCATAACTGGTGACTCATCTGAGGATAAGAAGGCAAAACTCAGGAGATTGCTGGTGTCAAGAGGAAATGCGCTGATTTTCCTTTTACATCAGGACACAAACATTTGGGATAGCTTTGTTGAAACTTGATACAAATTTTGAAATTTTGACTCAAGAGTAGTCTTTTGCTATGGACAGCCTAGTTCTGGGAAACCTCTTTACTCTTTCCAGAAGGTTAGGTAGAGGTGGCAGTGGAGAAGGGACTCACTGAGGTCTCCTTCCAACCCTCTGGGGTAACAAAGGGACCTGCTGCCAGCCTTTGGAAGCAACCTCACCTAGTATGTCCAGTGTTGGGAGGGGCCTCCCCTCTCAGAAACTAAGTCAAAGAACTCACACTTCTTCCTTTAGAAAGGGCAAGGAGCTTTCCAGCCAATTTGCCCCCACCCCACCCCAAATAGGAAAATAGATAAGGAGAAGAAGAAGGGAGGAGGATGCTGACATTGGCAGTCCCCCTCCAACTAGCATGAGTAGGATGATCCCTGTCAATCCATAGGGAATGTGGCAGTGACGGGGCAGAGCCCTGGTTAGTTTCTGTCCTTTGGAATGGATACAGAATGCCTTTCAATGACCAAGCCTTCCTGTCTCATGTTCCAGTATTCTTCCTGTCTCTTCCTCGAAGATCTACGAAAGCCCTGTCAGCAGAGGTGGAGGAGATGTTGGAGAACATTGTGCTTTTTGTTTGTTCCTATACAAATATAGAAACCTTTGGTCTTTACATTGGATTTAGCTCACAAACGCCAGCTTGAACAACCGTTGAACTTTCAAACAAGGTCATTAACTACCAACGGTAGAGGGGAAGACAAACCCCTCAATCACTTTAGCACTTTTGAAAAGAAAACTGCTGGGTTAGGCGCTGTCCAGGGAAGGACAGACAGTGTATTCAGTTTCTCTCTGTTCATACACAATATACAAACCGTTGGTCTTTATATAAGAATTAGTGCAGCTGGAACCCGGCGTCAAACTTTTAACAAGATGGTATGGTAGTTAACTACCGAATGACCAGGTGGGAGTCCCGCCCACCCAGTTGGTAGAGCGTCCCTTTACCTTTGGCCATACTATGGTGAGGTTGTGCTGCTCTACTGCCCTCTGCTCTGCTGCCATTTTCACTGTGTTTACTACTGTGAACATCACTTCTTTTCCCAGTGGGATTGTGCCTTTTTGTATTGATCCTTGTGTCTATGTGTTTGTGTTTGCTATGGATAAGCAAACCCATAAGTCATCTGAGCCATCTAAGCAGAAGACGGTGCCAATGAGAAAATGGCCTGGTACTGCTAATAAGGCTTGCAGCCATTACTGCTTGGCCCTGATGTTGACCCTCATACTCTTTGCACATCATGCAGGGTGGGGGGGCCGGTTTGAATGTAGTCCTGATTCTGTGTGTGAGGAGTGCCATGACTGGGCGCCAGAGCAATGGGCGAAGTATTCACTGAGGAGGAAGCATCAGAAGAACCCTCCCAAGTTATCATCTGAGGGTGACATGCTCCTGATGACTCCCTTGGTGGCTAACCTTTCAGATACTTTTCTCCTCCCAGCAACACTTCCCCACTTTGCTAATTCTCCTTCGGGAGAAGTTTCCCCTTCGTCATCTTCACTCGCTTTGTCAGGTGGAGATCGTCGTTGGGGTACTGGAAGCCAGGACGATATCCCTTTGGTGGCCTCTATTCTTTGTCGGGGGAAGGAATCCCCCTCAGTGCAAATGGAGACCATCCCTCCCCTCCCCTCCCCAACTTTCTTTCCAGGTGTGGAGGAGGAGGAACTCCAGGACACCTAGCAGTCCCTTGGCCTCCAAGGAGTTCCCTCAATGCAGGGCATCCTTAGTCACCTGCGAACTGCTCACGCCCCTGCTCTCACTCCAGTGACCCACTCTGCCATGAGTCACCACTTCGACTGTCACTGTGACCACGAATTATCTGATGCCCCTTGGTGTATCTGCTAATCCGACTATAATGACCCCAGCAGTGTTCCTCAAGTCTCACACCCCTGTTGTGTCCACCATGGTGCCTTTCCCTGCTCCCAGGGAATCTGTGCCAGAGTCATCCTCCAACCTTGGGGAGCAGATCTCCACACCCTTTTGAAGAAGGCAAAGAAGAAGAAGTCCAAGGAGAGGTCCTGGAAGGTTTCATCACCTTCGTCTGTTGCCACCTCCTCCCCTCCCCTTGCCAAAATCCAGAAAAGGAAGAGAGAGGTCACTTGTTCCACCCAGAAGAAGAGGTCTCTCTCCCCGAGAGGGACACAGGGATCTCTCGCTGGTTCTCCCCAATCTTCAGACTCGGGGGGCCGTGCCGCGAGTCTCTTTGAGACCTGTCAACTCAGGAGCCGAGGGTGCGCAGACCTCCAAGGAGGTCCGTGCACCTAGCACTTCTACTCGGAGCCCAGTCTCCAAGCAGAGTGCTGTGCCTGCCTCTACTCGAGTCTTGTTGGACACTCGAGCAGAGGGGTCTTCCATGGAACCTTCACGTACCACAGAAGTGGCAAGTACGCTGACCTCCAAGAAGGCGAGCGTATCTCAAGGTACTTGGGTTTCTACGAAACCTCAAGTTACCTCAACCAACAACATTGTGGTTCAGGCACACAAGAGAGGACAAGGTCCAACCAAGCAGGTACTTCCCCCTCCCCCTGCTGCTACTCACCCGAGTACGCGGCCATGGTCCCCTGAAGGTGTGACTAGTGTCGAGGAGGTCCCCTTTACAGTCGTCTCCCCACCAGCAAGCTTCGGCCTCGGAGACGAGTGGAGTATGTTGAGAGGATGGGGGCAAGCTCACACCCAAGATTGCGTGACCGTTCTCCCCAGGTGAGCCCCCATTCGTGTGAGCTTTAGTGGGCTTGCTTGCCTGCTGAGAGCCTTCGAGCACATTTGTATGAGCCTCTGTCCTCTCCTTGGGACAGCCCCCCTCTGCGTTACTGGGAGAAGAGGGACTCCCCTAGACCTGTGAAGCCATCACCATGTGGGTTGGTGATCACTCTTGGCCCGCCTCTCCTGCTTGGACCATAGGTTCCGACAGGACAAGTAAGGGTATTCGCTCCCACTCTCCTGTCCCCTCGACTTCGTGGGGATACACCAGGAACCGCGAGCTGTACAGGAGGGCCAGTGATGGGGACTCTGTACCCCATCACAGCCCTACTACAAGGATTTACAAGGCAGGCAAGGTTCTCAAACCTACCCACTCATGTGTCCAAGTGATTGAGCAGGGAGCTGGGTGTTCTGGTGAGGTCCTCTGACCTGCAGAGAGAGTGTCAAGAGAGGACTGCAGCTTGGAAGGACTCGAGGGTCTTCTGCCCCAAGACGCAGATTCTCTCGAGATATAGGGGACTTTTTCACAGATTGTTGCGTTGATTCGTTGTCACAGCGATCTCGTGGAAGGGACCTTGGCTGCGTCTGCCGACCGCCCTTCCAGCCTTGAAGGTTACTGGGGTCCATGAAGGAACCCAGAGCCTCTCTAGGTTTTCCTTGGTCCTCGCTTACCAAGGTTGTACTGGATCAGGTGAATGCTCTTGTCTCTGGGAAGGAGAGTTCCTTCCAATCCAATTGCTCAGCCATGCTATTTTCTCCACCTCTGCCATGCCAGAAGAAATATTACATGCCCTCGACAGAGCCTCTGCTGACGAAACAGGTTGACCCAGACTTGGTTCGCCTAGCTCCGGGTCTCTCGCTGCAGCATCTTGGGGTGGAAGACGTAGTCTTCACACAACAAGAAGCTGCGAGCCTGAAAGCCACTGCCTTAGCAGCCTTCCAGGCAGTCTCCTGGCTGGACATGTGGTCCCTCACAGCGTCCAAGGTTGTGGCCTCCAGGGGGTCCATCAACCCCTTGGAGGACTCAACCTTCAGGAGATTGTGCCAATCTGGTGGTAGGGCTACCACCTACAAGGCCAACCAGACGGCAAACCTATGGGCCAACTTAGTGCTTAGGAGGAGGGACGCTGTCCTAACTCGAGTCCAAACACGCCGACCCAGATTTTGCTTTGGGTTCTGCCTCTCTCTTCCTCCGAGAAGAGTAGACACTGCAGTGGACAAGCGTCACAACAAGGATAATGACTGACTTGTCCATAAGGTAGTGATGAAGAGTGTCACTACGGCCTGACCTTTGCGTACGGCTAGCAGTTCTCAGGCCCCAAGAAGTTCAAGGCTTTCAAAGGGCACTCAAGGAACAACCCAGCCTTCTTCTACCCCTGCCAAGAAAGGTATGCAGTTACGCCCCTTTCCTCCACCTTTCCAGTCCAATAAAGGGAAGGGAGGCAAGGGAAAGAAGACGGGAGAAAAACGCTAGGGTAGGCATTCCCCTCCACAAGCTGCCATCGGTTGGGGGTGCCTGTCAAGCCATTAGGCAACATGGCAGTGATTCGGAGCCGAGACCTGGGTAGTAGATGTTCTTTGGGAGGGCTATCTACTTCCCTTCGAGTCATCCACCCCTCACCGACTCTCCGGTCCACTTTTGCTCCTATGTACTTGGCTCGCCGAAGGATCTCGCTCTCCAGGAGGCAATTGCAGCAATGCTGGCCAAATGCACTGTAGAAACCGTGAAAGATCGGTCCCCAGGCTTTTACAGCTGAATCTTTCTCGTGGAGAAAGAATCACGGGGGTGGCGGCCAGTCATCAATCACTCTCCCTTGAACCGATTCATTTGCCAGACTCGGTTCAAGATGGAAACGGCTCGTTCAGTGCTCACTTCCATCAGGGAGAACGACTTCGCGCTTTTGGTGGACTTGAAGGACGTGTATTTCCAAATGCCCATCAACCAGTTCTCCTGCAAGTACCTATGCTTTGTCATTGGGGGAGCAGTATTCCAGTCCAGGGCATTTTGTTTCAGGCTCTCAGCTGCTCCCCAGGTATTCACACGAGTGTTCACCCTTGTGTTAGCTTGTTCCCATTCGCGTGCGATACGTCTGTTGAGGTATCTCAACGACTGGCTAGTCTTGGCAAGTTGCTGTAAGACAGGGATCATCTTCTGGAGTTTTGCCTGGACCTGGGGTATGTGGTGAATCTTGAGAAGTCCTATCTCATACCCAAGTACAGGATAAAGTACTTGGGCCATGCTGATAGACATGGCGGCAGCAAAGGTCTACCCCTCGGACTCTCATATCAGCAGGTTCAGGAAGGCAGCCCAAAAGTTCCTGTCCCGGCAGGAACAACCAGCACAGCAGTGGCAGGTCGTCCTCGGTCACCTGTCATCTCTGGAGAAGCCATTCCTTCATGGGCAGCTTCACCTTCGTTCTCTCCAGTGGAGAATGAAGGAGTTCTTGTCTCCAGCATGGGGTCTTCCATCTTTTCCCATCCCTCTCTCATGGAGGGTGAGAGAGGACTTAGCCTTGTGGCTGGACGACAGGAACCTTGTGATAGGAGTGTCCTTGCAAACTCCCCCTCCCGAGATGCTTCTGTTCTCAGATGCTTCAACTAAGGGATGGGGCGCACACCTTGAGGAGTTGCTGATTTTGAGTGTGCGGAACCGAGATGACAGACACCTTCACATCAGTATGTTGGAAGTCAAGGTGGCCTTCCTGGCCCTCCAAGAGTTTCGGGATCTTTTGCTGCACCAGTTGACAAGGTGCATGAGTTGGCAGTAGCCCACTTGTTAGAGCTGTCAGCCAGTTACAGTCCAGGCAAGAGGAATGAAGTGGCAGACAAGCTCAGTCGCCTGGGTTAAGTGATAGGACAGAGTGATCCCTTCACATGGACGTTGTGGAAAGGCTATTTGATCTTTGGGGGTTCCCATCGATCGACCTGTTTGCCACATGGCATAACAGGAAGCTCCAGGTGTTTTCCTCCATTGTCCGACCCATGGACTGCAGTAGAAGGCACCTTCCAACACCCATGGAACAACCTGGATGCATACGCTTTTCCACCGTTCTATCTACGCCATCCAGTGATCAACAGGGTGATGATGGTGATCACCAGGAACCTCAGAATAACCCTGGTGGCTCCCAAATGGTCACATGCCACATGGTATCTGGACCTGGTAGCTCCTCTCGTCGAGGCACTGAAAGAGATTCCCCCTTGGCACAACCTGCTGTGTCAGTCGCACACAGAACAGTTCCACCAGTCCATGGAGTCGCGTGCATTTCACGGCTAGAGACTATCCAGCATCTCTTGTGAGTGAGAGGCTTTCCTTACTGCACATCAACGGAGATGTCTGGATACCTGCGACAGTCCTCTGCCACAGTCTACCAGGGGAAATGGGCCATTTTCTGTGGTTGGTGTCGTGGACGGGGTCTCTCTCCAGTCAGAGTTACTATTCAGCAGGTAATGGATTTCCTCGTCTTTCTTCGCCGAGAGAAACTCCTCTCCATCTCAGCTGTTAAGGGCTATAGGGCTGCCCTTGGCCTAGTCCTATGCCTGAGAGGCATGGATATCTCCTCCTCAGTGGAGATATTGCTGGTGAAGAGCTTCGAAAGGTCTTGCCCTCTCAGGGAACTCAGGCCTCCTGCTTGGGATGTGACTCTCATACTCAGGAGCATGACTTGTGCACCATACAAGCCTTTACAAGAGTCGTCAGACAGGGAACTGACCATCAAGACCATTTTCTTGCTTGCCCTGGTATCGGCAAGGAGAGTAGGCGAACTGCAGGGACTTTCCTGCGATGTGAAACACTTGAGGGGATGGGGATTGGTTACACTTGATTTCATCCCAGATTTCTTAATGAAGAAAAAGAATCCATTGGTCCCTGACATCAGGTTCGAGTCCTTTACGATCTCCTCCCTAGAGGACTTTGTAGGTGATGATCCTTTGTAGGTGATGATCCAGATGAGATGTTACTGTGCCCTGTTAGAGTGCTGTGGTGCTATCTGACGAGAACTCGCCATCTCCAGACTGAGTGTCGACGACTTCGTTAGCACTGGCTCGACCAAGAAAGAGGTGTCCTGGAAGAGGGACACTATCTCTTTCTGGCTTTGTGAGACAGTCAAACGGGCGTATTTGGCGTCAGGCTAGGAGGACTCCAGTATGTTCTAGGTGAGAGCTCTAGGGTGTGATCGTGACAGACCACTTTCACCTCCTTCTGCCTTCAGGATATTGCCCACAAGTCCCTGGGCACTTTTTCCCTTGGGTCCTGTGGTGGCTGCTCAACAAGTTGTTGAGCTCGCCCGGCTCCTCTAAGAGGACAGATAGCATCTCACCTAAGGTGTACAGTTGCGGAAGAGAGAGTTTGTGTGTGTGAGTGGCAGGTCCTCTCCCCCCCCCCTTTCCTTCAACCTTACCCTCCCCTGTGGGCAGAGGGTAGGTTATTGAGCCATCACATCTCGCTGGTACTGGCCACAACACAGGTGAGTTTCTATAACTGAGTAACTTCTATAATCCATTGATGTATAGAAGCAACCCTTCCCTCTCTCTAGCAAGGGGAGAGAGGGACAGACAGTGCAAGCCCATTTCTTATACATGGCCTTTCCATTGTCTCTGATACAAGATTCAACCTAACCTTTTTCTTGAGTGATGCTGCTTTTAAACCCATTTATTCAAGAAAGTGCCTAGAAGTCTGACAGTTGAACATACAGTTCCTATATGTCGTTCAGTGGACAGAGGTACGGTCCTCTTCCTTGCTGTCTTGACCAGGAAGAGGACCTAGGAATAGCGAACTACCAGTCAGTTTAGAGAGACTTGCTCAGCTTCCTCCCCTCCAGGAGTAAGTCTTCCTATATAAAGACCCAAACTTGCATATTGTGTAGGAACAAATGACAAATTTTTAAAGTAATTTGTGTTTTTCCTAACTACAGTATACAAACCTGAGGTCTTTATAATTAAATTCCCACTTCATGCCACCCCTCAAGCTTACACTAAGCTGATACCTGGGCCGAAGGTAAAGTGATGCTCTACTGACTGGGCAGATGGGACTCCCACCTGATCGTTCAGTAGTTAACTACCATACCACCTTGTTAAAAGTTTAATGGCTGGTTCCAGCTGTGCTGAAGGTAATTCCCATATAAAGACCTCAGGTTTGTAATGTAGGAAAATACAAATTACTTAAAAAATTTGTCAGTTTTTGAGGTTGATCCTCTGTTATTATCATTTGTTATTGAATGTCACACTGTGACATGAGTGTAGTAAACAATCTAACCTGACTTCTTTTTTCAGGTGTTGTGGAGGGGGAGGGTCTAGAGAGTTATGTGCCTCTCTAGGCCTCTTGGAAGAGCTGAGTGTCTTTTGAACTTAATAATCACTCTTAGGCTTGAGGGCTTGCTGGTATCTGCTCCGACCATGCCCAGGACGACTTGCTGGCTATGAGGTCTGCTAACAGTAAAACTGCTCCTACACCCTTGATAACCCCTCATGCAGTATTGGGAGTGAGTTCCCAGGTACTGCCATATACAAAATCTGTGAGTGATGTTCTCCTCTACATGCTGTTGCCGAAGGCATGCTTGGTGAATTCAAGAAGGGGAGAAGAAAGTCATCATTATCATCTTCGTTTTTTGTCTTCGTCGTCAAGTTCTGTTTTTTTCCTTCCCCTTCTTCCAAGCTAGCAAGCAGAGAAAGAGGAAGGTTGCTTCATACTCCCATTGCCTTGCGCACGAGTACAGCTGCTACTCAGGGGTCTTCAGAACCCCAGTGTACTGGTACCAACCGCGGTATCCTGCCTACCCAAACCACCAGTACGAGGCCTGGTCCCTCACTAGCGGTACCATGGTACCTCTGCTCCCGTTACCGAGCACACGGGTGCAACCACTACCCGGGTTCTTTGGACCCCCGATGTACTGGTACCGGCCCCAGTAGGCTTTCTACCCGGGCCTTCAGTACCATTTCTGTTCTCCTGCTAGCAGTATTGCTGTCTCCATTGCCTAGTGCAAGGGTGCAATTGCTATTTGGAGTTCTTTGGACCCCCAGTGTAACGGTACTTGTCTCCGGTAGACTTCCTATCTGGGTCTTCAGTATCAACCCTTGTCTCCTGCTAGAAGTACTGTGGTCTTGCTGTTCCAGTTGCTGACTGCACAGGTACAACCAGCACCTAGGGTTCTTTGGATTCCCAGTGTACTGGTACCACCCCCAGTGGCCTGCCTTACCTTGCCGCCGACACCAGCCCCGTGCCAGCCCCTCGCGGTACCAGCCCCAGTAGCCTGTCTAATGGGGTCGGCATGGGCCCCTGGTCTACTGACCCAGTCCCAGCTGCTGGCGCAAGCCAATGAGACAGGTGAACAGAGAGCATGTAGCTGCTCCCTGACCCCCTTCCTGCTCTTCAAGAGAACGGACTAGAAGTCCTGGATGGTGGCCTGGTCACCAATCCAGTTGCTCAGGCATGGCAACAGTCTTCCTCCCGTGTAGAAGCCTGGGCTTCTAAAGTAAATTGAAGCATGGCCATGGAACAGCCCATGCTCATTTCTCCTTGGGTGGGATTGCTCTCCCCAACCCGGGCAAACATAGTCATTGTTGATGACTGCCCACAACCTTGCTTACCTGCGAGGACTTTGGTCTTTGGCATGTGGGGTGGGGGTGTTTGCAATCTCTCACTTGTCCCCTCTTCCTCAGAAATTTTTCCCAAGAGGCAAGCTGGACAGGTGAAGGTGCTGTGGGGAGTCTTTTACCCCTCTCCCACTGAACCAGTTTGCTCACCAGAACTGGTCCTAGATGGAACAGTCCATTCTGTTCTTGATTCCATCAGAGAGGGCAACTTCTTGCTGTTCAGGGATTGTGTATATTCAGTACCTACCCATCAGTCCTCTGTCAAATATATCCTCTTTACCCTCGGGATGGGGATGGTGTTCTAGTTCAAGGTGCCTATTTTGGACTCATAATCACTCCCACAAGGATTCACTCGAGTGTCCATTTTTTATCTCTTCTCAAGGTCAGTTGCACATGTACATCTGTACCGTCGGTTCTTTATATTAGGAATTACTTTCAGCGAAGCTGGAAACGGCCATTGAACTTTCGAACAAGGTGGTTAGGCAGTTAACTACTGTCCAGGAGGTGGGAGTCCCGCCTGCCCAGATGTAAACATTCCAATTTGCTTTTGGCTGTCATCAGGTGTGGACGTATTTCTTCGCTCTCTTTCCTGACTTCCGTTGAGCTGATTTTCCCTGGTGGGATCTTTTTCTTGTTGTTTGCTAGTATGAAAGCCTTTGATAAACCTCGTAAGCCCTCCTTCCCACAGCATGTGTGCCCTGGGGTGGGGTTTAAGAAGTGTAATAGCTTTTGACCTAATATTGACACGGACCCACACGTCCTTTGCTCCTCTTGCAGGGGGCGTGTGTGTTCATGTACTTCACCTTGTTCGGAGTGTTGTTCCTGGTCTGCCAAGCAATGGGTGAAGTTTGAGGGGAGGAGACAGTACCAAAGGAAGCCTGCCAAGGCGTCATCTGAGGTTATGTGCCCCTGATGACTCCCTTGGTGGCTGACCCGTCGGGATCATTTCTCCCTCCTGGCAAGCTTCCCATTCTTACTGCCTCTCCTTCGGGTGAGGACTCCCCCTCATCTTCTTCACTCACTTTGTTGGGTGTGGAAGGCTGCAGGGGAGCGGACGATCAGGACATCCTCTTGGGGGCCTCTTCTCGCTCCAGGGGGAAATCTTTTCCCCCGGAATGAGTAGATACTCCCTCCTTTGACCAGACTTTGTCTTCAGGTTTGGCGGTAGAGACTTGTCTCGGTGGGCAGGCTCCAGACGTAACTTCTACCTGGCATCACCTGAGTCTACCTGGCGTCCCGTCATTGGGGGGCCTGCTTTCCCATCTGTCTGGCACTCCAGTGGTCACCCATGCCACAGCTACTGCCACCACGTCTACAGTCACCATGACCTCCTTCACTAAATTGCCGGTGACTGTCGCCTCGCACCTGGGTACCCAGTTATCAGCCGCACCAGCCTCTCACCTTGCTGTGCCACTGCCACCTGGCTTCCTGGCCATGCTGTCCCTGCCAGGCTCCTCCAGTATGGTAACCTCATCTGTGCCCTACATCACGGTTCCTGCTCCTGCTGTTCCTGCTGTTGCCGACCCACGCTCGTACCCCGCTCCGGTCCCAGCTCCTGGCTTACCTGGTTCTCGGCCTGGCCAGGCTCCTGTTCCTGCACTGCCCATGCCGGCCGCTCATGACTCGACTCCTGGCTTCTCTGGCTCCCGCGCTGCTCCGCCTGCCCTGGTTGCCGCTGGCCTGATTGTTGACATCTACGCTGCCTGGGTTGCTCCTGTTTCCCTGGCCCCCTGGCTGCTCCTGCATCTTCCGCTGCTCTCTCCTGGATGGGGGACCTGACCGCCATCCTGAAGAAGATGACAAAGAAGAGGTCTAAGAATGTGTCGTCATCTTCATCATCTTTGTGTTTGTCATTGTCGTCGTCTGTCACCTCTTCCTCTTCTTCTTCCGAGGCTCATTGGCCGAGGAAGAAGAAGGCTGTCCTCCCCCCCAACAAGAAATCTTGCCCTGAACTTAAGGGACTGCCTCCTTCCACAGAGAAGGCAGTGGGATCTCTCGTCGGTTCTTCCCGGGAACCGATTCATTGCCCCCTGGGTCAGTCATCTCAGGAGCCGTGGGCATGCAGACCTCGGTTTGCACTCCTGTTACCATGCTGAAGAAGTCCGCTTCTAAGGCTGGCACTGTGTCGGACACTCATTCGCAAGCTGCGCCGAGTACCCGGGTCTCTAAGGAGACTCGGGTACCCTGGACTGGTACCAGAGAGGCCTCTCTTTGTACTGACTCAGGCACAGGATGAGAGAAAGAGCCCGGACATACAGGTGTCCCGGCTCTTCCTGCTAGCACTTCCTCAAGTACCAAGCAAGGTTCCCGGGAAGGTGCTTCGGCCTCTCGGGTCCGAACACCTGGCGAGACGGAGAAGAGGTCCCCTGCTCGGCCTTCTTGTGAGGTTTCATCCTCGAAGAAGACTGGGACCCGTCTAGAGGACAGCACAAGTTCTCACCAGCCAGCTGCATGTTCAACTCCACCCAGTCCCCGGTCACATTCACCTGGCTCGGTGGAATCAAGCCCCCGGCTCGACTCACGTAAACCACTTCATTCTCCTTGGGACAACTTCTCTTAGGCGAAAGTGTTCTCCTCGACCCGAGTTGCTGTCATCACTGCGGGCTGGTGACCACACTCGGCCCGCTGCTCCTGCCAGCAAGTCCAGCAGGGTGCACAGTCCTCCTTGCTTATCCCCACAACCTCCTGGGCTTCCCCTAGGAGGTGCAAGTCGGACAGGAGGAACTCTGGTGAGTCATCTCCCAGGAGTTTGACTACAAAGGCTTACACACCTGGCTCGGTTCTCGGATCGACCAGCTCGTACGCCCGCGTAGTGCAGGAAGGATCTCAGGGGTCTGCTGAGGTTCTCCCTCCTGCCAGGCGAGTAGATCAGGAGGACCGTGCCTTGGAAGGACTCGAGGGTCCTCTTCCCCAGGATGCGGACACCCCCAAGATACAGAGGACCTTTGCAGAGGTTATTGCTCTGATTCGAAGAAGGAATGCAAGGTTTCAGTGGGGCTGCCATGGTCCACGCTTGCTGAAGGTGTTCTTGACCAAGTGAATAGTTTTGTGTCTGGGCAAGACAATTCGCTTCGTTTGAACTGCTCGGACAAGTTGCTTCCCCCTCCTCTGCCTTGACAGAAGTGGTTCTACACACCCTCAGAAGGGGCATTGCCGCCTAAGCAGGTTGACCCGGACCTGGTCCGTCTAGGCCCGGGTCTCTTGTTGTAGCAACTTACTGCGGAGAGTATCTCCCTTTCACAGCAAGAGACAGCAACCCTGGAAGCCACTGCCATGGCAGCTCTCCAGGCAGTCTCCTGTTTGGATCTGTGGTCATTCACAGTATTCAAAGTGGCTGCCTCCTCGGGTGCTATCGTACCCGGGGAGGACTCCACTTTCAGGAGACTGTACCAGTCTGGAGGTAGAGCTATCTCCTACCTCGCCCACCAGATGGCAAACCTGTGGGCCAACCTGGTTCTCAAGCTAAGAAACGCTGTTCTTTCTCGCTTTGCCAGGTCTGTGGGACTCGAGTCGGCAATAACTTTGCAGAACAGACTGTTGCTGGGTTCTGCCTCTCTCATCCGTAGAGAGTTGGTAGATGCTGCAGTGGATAAGCCTCAGGTTGATGACAATGACCACCTTGTCCACCAGGCAGTGGCTAAGACCTCCAGGTCTTTGTGCACCACTGCGGCCCAGCCTTTGGGCCAGGCCAGCACTTCTTTGCCCCCTAAGAAGTATCAGACTTTGAAGGGATCCTGCAGGAACACCCAGCCTTCTTCTTCCTCCGGAAAGGGTGGGCAATCACGCCACTTTCAGCCCGCTTTCCAGTCTGGTAAAGGAGGCAAGGGGAAGAAGAAGAAGGGGAAATGCTAGGGGCAGCATTCCCCCCAACTGCTGCCGAAGGTGGGGGGTGCCTGCCGAGCCATTGGGCAACATGGCAGCAATATGGAGCTGAGACCTGGATAGTGGATGTCCTTCGGGAGGGATATCTACTCCCCGTTGAGTCTTGGCCACTCCTCAGTGTCATACCAGTCTGTCTCCGCACTTATGTTCCTGGATCTCTGAAGGACATCGCACTAATGCAGGCCATGCTGAGCAAGGGTGCTGTAGAAGTTGTGTTGGATCGGTCCCCAGGCTTTTACAGCCGGATCTTTCTTGTAGAGAAAGCCTCAGGGGGTTGGAGACCAGTCATGGACCTCTCTCTCCTGAACCGTTTCGTTCGCCAGACTCGGTTCACAGTGGAGACGGCGCGATCCATGCTCACCTCCATCAGGGAGAACAACTTCATGCTTACGGCGGACTTGAAGGATGTGTATTTTCAAATACCCATTCATCCGTCCTCTCGCAAGTACCTTTGCTTTATCCTTGGGGAGATGGTTCTCCAATTCAGAGCACTCTGTTTCGGGCTCTCAACCGCTCCCCAGGTGTTCACGAGTGTTCACTCTGGTGTCAGCTTGGGCCCATTCGCACGGTTACATCTGTTGAGGTATCTCGGTGATTGGCTGGTCCTGGCTAGCTCCCGCTCACAGTTGCTACAGTACAGGGATTGACTTCTCGAGTTTTGCCGCGATCTTGGGATCGTAGTAAATCTCAAGAAGTCAGATCTCAACCCCAAGCAGAGGACAAAGTACCTGGGCATGCTGATAGATACCAGCAAAAGTCTCCCTCAGACTCTCGTATCAGCAGGTTCATAAAGGCGGCACAGCTGTTTCTGTCTCAGCAGGAACAGCCAGCTCAGCAATGGCAGGTTGTCATCGGTCACCTGTCGTCGTTGGAGAAGCTGGTCCCTCATGGACGTCTTCACCTTCGGTCTCTGCAGTGAAGACTGAAGGAGTTTTGGTCCCAGTCTCGAGACCCCCAGTCCTTTCACATTCCTTTTTCCGAGGAGGTGAGAGAGGACCTAGACTGGTGGATGGAAGACAGGAACCTCTTAATAGGAGTATGTCTGTATACTCCCCCTCCGGTCATGCTTCTGTTTTCAGATGCATTGACCGAGGTATGGGGTGCACACCTAGAGGAGTTGCTGACTTCGGGGGTGTGGCACTGAGATGGCAGGCACCTTCACATCAACATCCTGGAGCTTAAGGCAGCCTTCCTGGCTCTCCAAGAGTTCCAAGGTCAAGTGATGGGACATTCCGTGGTACTGATGAGCAACAATACCACGGTAGTAGCATACATCAACAAGCAGGGGCTCCCGCTTCACCAGTTGACAATGCAGGTGCACGAGCAGACGCTGGCTTACTCGGTAGAGCTGTCAGCCAGGTACATTCCAGGCAAGAGAAATGTAGTGGCAGACAAGCTCAGCCGCCAGAATCAGGTGATAGGGACGGAGCGGTCCCTTCACCTGGAAGTCGCTGAAACGTTGTTTGACCTGTGGGCGGCATCCAGTCATCGATCTGTTCATCACCTGCCACAACAGAAAACTTTAGGTCTTCTGCTTAGTTGTCTTGGACCCATGAGCTGCTGCGGAGGACACATTCCAACATCCGTGGGACAATCTTGACGTCTACGCCATTCATCTGTTCTGTCTGATTCACAGGGTGATCAGCCAAGTGATGATCACTCTGAATCTCAGGATGATTCTGGTAGCTCCCAAATGGCCTCAGGCCGTTTGGTATCCCGACCTGTTAGCTCACCTTTCCGAAGTGCCATAAGAGATTCCCCCTGGTCCAACCTGCTGTGTCAACCCTACGTTTAGCAGTATCACCTGGCAGCGTAGTACCTGTGTCTTCACGGCTGATGGTTATCCACCATCTCCAGTGAGCGAGAGGGTTTTTGCATTATGCAGCAACGGAGATGGCTGGATACCTCAGACGATCCTTTGCAGCAGCATACCAAGGAAAGTGATCCGACTTCTGTGGATGGTGTCATGGACTGGGTATCTCTCCAGTTGGAGCTACTGTTCAGCAGGTTGCAGATTTCCTCATCTTTCTTCGCCGATAGAAGCCTCCTCCGTTTCAGCTGTAAAAGGCGCTCAGGCCGCACTCATCCTAGTCTTGGCAGCTGAAAGGGGTAGATATCTCCTCATCCTTTGAGATATCTCTACTGATGAGAAGCTTCAAGAGGTCTTGCCCTCCCAGGGACCTCAAGCTCCCTGTGTGGGATGTGACTCATTCTAAGGAGCCTGACTCGTGCACCATATGAGCCTTTATGAGAGTTGTCAGACGGATCTGACCCTCAAGACCGTCTTCCTGCTTGCCCTGGCATCGGCAAAGAGAGTTAGCAAACTTCACGGGCTTTCCTTTGATGTTAAACACTCGAGGGGATGGGAATCGGTTACGCGTGATTTCGTCCCGAACTTTGTAGTGAAGGCTCAGAACCCATCGGTCCCTGACACTCGGTTCGAGTCCTTCACAATCCCCTCCCTAGAGGACTTTGTTGGTAATGACTTAGACGAGATGCTACTGTGTCCTGTTAGAGTGCCGTGGCACTACCTGAAGAGGACACACTATCTCTGGCCTGAGTGTTGACAACTCTTTGTTAGCGCTGGCTCAACCAAGAAAGAAGTGTCCAAGAACCTGATTTCTTTTTGGCTTCATGAGGCGATAAGGAGAGCTTACTCTGCTGATGGAGAAGACAACACAGGTACGCTTCACCCATGAAAGCTCACGAGGTCTGCAGTATTGGTCCATCCCTCGCATTCCGGAAGAACCTGTTGGTTCCACAGGTTTTGAAGGCGGAGGTGTGGTCCCAACAGACCACTTTCACTTCCTTCTACCTTCGGGATATTGCCCACAAGTCCTTGGACAATTTTTCTTTGGGTCCTGTGGTGGCTGCTCAACAAGTTGTGTAGCTTACCCAACTCCTCTAACAGGACAGGTTGCGTCTCGCCTAAGATGTATGGTTGTGGATGGGAGAATGAATCTGGAGTGACTGGCCTCTCTTCCTTCTCTTCATCTTGGCTCTCTTCGTATGGGCAGGGAGCGGACATGCCGTTACATGCTGGATCTGGTGGTCGATGCAAGTAAGCATACAACTTGAGCTTCCATTCTATTTCCTTCAGGATCATAGAAGCAAACCTGCTCCTTCCTCTAGCAAGGGGAGGAAGGAGAGCATGACAATAAGACAAACCCAATGCTAGTATTTGCCTTAATGTCACCTACTATCAAGGTACATCCTAGCCTACTTTGCTTGAACTGATGTTTCCTCATTCATGCACAAGGACCCAGAAGTCTGACAATAGATATCGCATTTCAGACAACCCGGTTATTTTGTCAGAGGCAGTTTTCCCTTCCTCACTCTATTGACCAGGAAGGGAACACAAAGTGTGGCGAACTCCAGTCAGTTCATAGACTCACTCAGGTTCCTCCCGCCAACCAGTGAGTCTTCCTAATGTAAAGGACCGACAGTTTGTATATCGTGTCGGACCAAATCGCATAAAGTAAACTGTATTTTTTCTAACTATACAAACCTGAGGTCCTTTACATTACATTTCATGCCCACCTCATGCCACCCTTCAATCTGACACCTGAGCCGAAAAGCAAATTGGAATGTTTACACCCAGGCAGGTGGGACTCCCGCCTCCCAGATGGTACTTAATTGCCTAACTTTGGTTATATATACAGTAGTTTGTTACGGTGAAGCTGGACACGGCTGTTAAACTCTTGAACAAGGTGGTGAGGCAGTAACTACTGCCAGGTAGGCAGGAATACCTGCCTGCCCGGGTGTAAACATTCCAGTTTGCTTTTGGCCGTCATGCTTTGCAGACATGGTTTCGGATCTCTTTACCTGACTTTCATTAAGCTCTTTATTATCCTGGTGGGATCTTCCTGTATTTTTGTGCATATATTGCGTGTGTTTGATATTTATTAATACAAACCCACGATTTGAGATGACCTTGCGTAAGCCGTCGTTCCCCTGTGTCTGTGTCTCAGGTTTGATGGCCAAGGGCATATTTACAGGGGCGTAACCGAGTGGTAATTCCCCAGTACATTCAGAGTTATTAGATTGGGACATAATATCTTATCATTGATCGGGACATAAGAGTTCACTTCCCAATATCTTATCATTGATCGGGACATAAGAGTTCGCTTCCCTTCTTGTGCTCCCACCCTCCGTGTACAAGGGCATGACTACTTCCTTCCTACTTGTGCTGAGTGTTGTTTTTGCCGCCTGTGCTATAGAGAGTTGAGTTGTTGGGGGAGGTTGCGGGCATCATTGGTAAGTTCCACTTCCATGGTGCCCTTGGTGGCCTCCCCTCCTTCCTTCTCTCTCCCTGTAGGTTCTTCCTTATCTCTTCTTCGGTAGAGATCTCTCTCCTTTGCCCTCTCCGCTTGCTCGTCGGGCAAAGACTGCGAGGTGGGGGAGACCATAGGCAGTTGGGCAACCTCTTCTAAGGGGCCTCCTCTTGCTGTGTAGGGCAGTTCCCCTCGTAGCAAGAGGAGTCTTCCTCTACTAATCATCTTGGCTTTTTCTTTCAGGTTGACAGTGAGCATCACAGGCACAGCAGTAGCTGGCTGGACATCTCAGGGAATATCTTGCATGAAGGAGCCCCGATTTTCATTCAGTGTTTTGGGATTGACCACAGTACTTGGTTGGAATGGCATAGTTCCACGTTGGGATCATTCTGACTCTGTTCCTGCCGATGTGGATCGATCACTGTTATTGCTGGCCTTCATATATGCTGTGGCACTGCCTCTGGTGTATCTGTGGTCTATCTGCTCCTGCTGTTTCCTGTGTTATGCTTCTGTTAACTCGACGACAGTCTCTGGGCGGCTCTTCCTGGTCTCCTGCCGCAGCCACCCTGATCATTCCTGTAGCTGCTGGTGACTTTCATGTGGTGTTCCTGGCCATTGCTGTAGCTCTTGCCTTCTGAACTGCTTCCGTAGGTCCTGCATCGGCTGTCCTGATTGTGCCTGCTGCTTCTCCTGGTGGTCATATCCTGGGCCGCTTCTGTTGAGTTCCTGCCTAGCTGCCCTGAAGGTTACAATGTCTGCCATCCTGTAAAAGATGTCGGAGTGAAGGTGAAGGAAGTCGCCCTGTGGAAGTGATGTTCCTGGCCATTGCAGTAGCTCCTACCTTTCGAACCACTTCTGTAGCTCCTGCATCGGCTATCCTGATCGTGCCTGCTGCTTGTGGTGGTCATGTCCTGGGCTGCTTCCGTTGTGTTCTGGAGGTTACGATGTTTCGTGTCCACCATCCTGTAGAAGATGTTGGAGTGAAGGTGAAGGAAGTCACCCTGTGGAAGTAGCCGCCGTCTTCTTCAACTTATCTTTGATTTCATCTTCTGCTGCTTCTTCCCTTCCTCTCCCGAGGTTCAAGTGGGTCCCAGGAACTGGACAGACCTCTGTCGGCTGAAGGAGAGGAAGACTGCTCCTTTCCCCTTGATGCCCTTGGACGTCTAGGGACTGCCTCCATACGAGGAGGCAGTGGGTCTCTCGTTGGCTCTTCCCAACCTTCAGGTTAGGAAACCGATTCACATACCCCTGGGTTTTGTGTTTCGGGAGCCACGGGCTTGCAGACCTCGGTTTGCGATCTCGTTCCCAGTCCTAGAGGTTTCGCCTCTAAGACGGGGGCTGCTTCGGGTGCTCGTTTGCGAGCTGTTCCAAGTGCTCGAGATTCGGTGGAATATTGAGTATCCCGATCTGGTCTGGAGAGTACTCTCCCTAGCCCAGTTCGGGAGCAGCGCGAGAGAAAGGCCCGAGGCACCAGGTGTCTCAGCTCTTCCTGTCATCACCACAAGCGCTTCCTGAGTGCTTACCAGTGCTCGGTCGGGTTTGCAGCCTGGAGTCTTGATCCTACGGTTCGAACACCAGAAGAAGCAGGGAAGAGATTCCCTTCTGGGGTCCTGTGGGACTTCTAGGTACTGACTCTATTCTGGGAGACAAGTTTCTCTTGTTGGCTCTTCCAGCCCTGGGGCGGGAACAGATTCACAATCTCCTCTGGGGTCTGGCATTTCGGGGGCCACGAGAGCGTGGCCTTGAGAGGCCACGCCCTTGTTGCCAATCTTAGAAGTCTGCGTCTAAGACTGATTCTGTGCCTGGCTCTTTCCAATTTCTTATGAAACCGAAAGCAGCTGCTCCCGATTTTTGGGAGTTTCATGGGTCGCTTGAATCCTATAAATCACAAGCGCTCTCCTGACGAGAGGCACAGGACGAGAGAAAGTGCCGAGAAGCCCAAGTGTCTCGGTGCCAAGATACCCAGGAGTCTGGGTACCGAGACGCCAGGTGTCTGGATGCTGAGACACCAGGTGTCTCGGTACTGCCCGCCAGCTCTTTGGTTGCTTGGGCCGGGTTTCATCCTCGTGTCTTGAACCTTAGGGTTCGAGCATGCAGGATAGCAGACACAGAATTCCCCTATGAACCTTCTTCTCGAGGGGCCTCGGCCTCGAAGGAGTTTAGAGTTCGGGAAACTAGTGCTAGTTCATGGCAGACAAGTTCCGCCCTGTCCAGTTCCGATTGTGTTCGCGCTTTCGGCTCGGCTCGCTTGGCTTGCTCGCTCAGCCCAGCCCCTGGTCGCTCTTGCGAGACTGGCTCGGCATGACTCGTCCCGTCTGCTTCCCAGTCCACCGCATACCACCCTCTGGATCGCGTTTGCGTGATCGGCTTGGCTCGGCCCCACTTGGTTTTTCTGAATCGGGTTCTTGGCTGTTCGAGTGAACTTTTTGCTCTTCCCAGGAAAGCGCTTTGCCACGGCACAAGCGCTCTTCTTCCCCCGAGTGGCAGTAATCTCCTTCAGTTGATTATCGCTCACGGTCTGCCTCCCCTGCTGGTCTTACTGGCAGGACAGGTAGGGGTACTCTTTCTCCTCACCTGTTCTCTTTTCCTCTCGGGTGTTCCGAGAGGCGCAAGATGGACTAAGAGAGCTCCGACGAATTTGTCTTTGGAGTTCGGCTGCATGGCGTGCTTTGGGAGTCAGCCCCCAATTGTCTTGTAGTACAATCAGGTAACTGAGGAGGGTTTCTTGGGATCTGTCAAGGTCTCCCTCCAAGGAGAGAGGTATAGGAGTTTCATGCTTCGGAAGCAGTGTAGGTCTTCCTCTTCAAGTTGCGATCGCCCTCGTTTTTCAGAGAACTTCGCGCCGATTCGTCAGCGCAAGGATCCCTGGGACAGGACCGCAGCTTCCCCAATGAATTATCTTCATCACTCGCAACCCTTGCAGTTCCTGAGGGGCCGAGAGTGTCGGAGGCCACTGCGGTCCTTGCTTCCGAGAGCATTCTTAACCAGATGAACTCTTTTCTTCGGAGAAGTTCATTCAGGTCAAGACACCAAACTTCTCCCCTGCCTCGACAGAGTACGAATTCTTCTTGCCTCAGAGGGTCTTGCCGACTGCAGTTCTGTGGGCAATTCTGGTGCTAAGAAGAAGGACTTTGTCCCAATTCAAATCTCCGGTTTCATAAGTCCAGAGTTGGCTCGATCCTTAGGAACAAACCTTTACTTGGTTCTGCCTTTCTCTTTCAGAGATTTGCCAGATACCTCGGTAATCAAGGTTTGTACCTACCAGGGCGCTGCCTCATCTTTTCGACAATGGCCAAGACATTTGGGTCCTAGTCATCTTGACTCGACCTTGAGTCCAAGCCAACCCCCCTCAACTCCTAAGAAGTCCCAGGCTTCAGAGGAAGATTGCGGAACACATAGCCCTCTACTTCCCTTCTAGGAAAGTGCACATAACTGTGTCTTTTTCCACCCTCTTTTCCATAGGGAGGAGGGAAGAAGGGAAGAGAGAAAGAAGTATTGACCAGGAAGGAAGAAGTCCTCCTACTGTTGATGCCTAGATGAAATGATACTTATCGAGTCTGTGGAGCTGGCAGCAACATTGTCGGAATCTGGGAATGGATTCCTTCAGGAGAAGTATCTATTTCCCTTAGGTCTCAGCAATTCTTTTCAGCAAACTTCCATCCCGCTCCCTCTCATGTGCTTCCCATTCGGGAATGCCAGCCCAGCTGGAGCCTATCGTCTCAGTATCCTGTCATCTTGCAGAAGCTTCCCCATGGTGGAGAATGGAGGTCTGCTTCCATTCCTCCATCCTTCTTTCCTCTTCGAAGTATGAGGAAAGAGTTAGGCTAATACTTGATTGAAGGAACCTTCGAATATGCTTGCATATTCCCCTCACATCGTGTGTCTACTTCCGGATTCACCGATCGAGGAATAGGCACACACCTGTAAGACTTTGTCTTGAAGTTGTGTGACTGAGACGATTAGTACCTTCTCATCAACATCATGGACTCAAGGCAGTCTTTTGGCCTTCCGAGAATTCAGGATGAGTTTTGCGACTCTCAGTGGTTTCGTTGAACAACTAAACCACAGTAGTGGCATTTCATCGACAAAAAGAGGGAATCGTTTTTTCCTCCTGTTTCATCTGTCGACATTTGCAGGTACTCGAGTGTTTTATAGCACACTCAACAGCTCAGTTAGCCAGATGCATTCCCGGTGGGGATGTATTGGTAAGCGAGCTTGGCCTCAGGTTTGAGTGATCGGGACGGAACGTGCTGTTCACTCTTTTCTTCACTAAGATTCACGAAGAGACTGCTCGACTGAGAAATCCCTACCATTTTTCTGTTGCCTCCCTGCACAACAAAGTCGGTAGTTTTTTTTTCTTGCTCCTTCATACCAGACCCAAGGGCTGCTATGGTGAGGCATGCTGTCTTTTTGGGAAAAATTGATATCTACGTTTCTCCCTCCGTATTTGTCTGTTTTGCTAGGGGTTCACAAGCATTGCTCACCCCAAGTTACAGACAAATGCTGGAAGACTTCGCCTTTCGCCCTACCTGATAGCTCTGCTTCTGAGGCATCGAGAAGAGTTCTGCTTGATCCAGCCTCCTGTAGCAGCTACACAAGAAGTATTTCTTCAGGCAGTACATCCCTGTGTGTTTAGGACTGGGAGACCTTCCAGCTTCCTTTGCAAGCACAGGCTTTCTCGCCAAGTGGCAACGGATATAGCTGGATATCTCTTGAAGTCCTCTGCAACAATGTCCCAGGAACTGGATCCGTCCTCACTGGTTGGTGTCATTGATGGAACTTCTTCTCAGGTCAAAGTCGCTCTTCAAGTCTGGACTTCCTTGTCTTCTCCGCCGGGGGTTGCTTCTCTCCCTTTCATTTGTGGAGAATGCAGGCCCTTGCGACCTAGTCTTCTATCTGAAATAGCCTTCTTCTTCTCAGTCGAGATTTAGCTAAAGATGAGAAGCTTCTTCGGTCGTCCTGTCCCAGAGAACTGTTCCCTGGGTGGCATGTGACTCGTTTAGGGTTCCTGTCCTGTGCTGTGCACGTGCCCTTACGAGAGTTGTCGGATAGAGATGTGCCCTCTTAGGACCATCTCTGATCTCACTCGGCCTTGGTGTAGAATATGGAAGAACAGGTGAAGGGGATCAATACCTCATCTCCTTCTCGGATGTCGTAGGTGGACTCCGAATCCATCAGCATCTATTGTTGGGTTTGAGTCCTCTTGTTCCCCTCCTCCTTGGACTTTGTATCGATGATCCAGATGAGTCGTTACTTTGTCCTATTAGGGAGCTGTGGTACTTTCCAAAAAGGCTTGACATTCCTAACATGGATGTCGTCGACGTTTTCTCTATACCCTTTCCAAAATGTATAGATCTCTCTGGCGTGGTTGTTTGGGTCTTCGCAGGTAAGGCATATATGCCAAATGTATAACAACAACAGCGAGATAAAATCATTTCTCCCATTACAGATATCAAATAAAACCTTTTTCGTTACGCAGAATTCCAAGTCTATTACATAGGTTCACGATTGATAATGTTTTTTTAAGCAATTACAAGAAACGGAATCAGAGTTTCTATCAATATGGCATCTCATTTTGGTGGTGTTGCCAGTACCTCACAGACGGATCCACGTGCGTTTAAATCCACGGGTAAGCAGCTTAAATTTTCTCTAGGGAGCACTTTCGGTGGTCACGGTCATCACGGTATTATTATGTCTGGAGGCATTTCTCGTTTCTACATATACCTTGATTTCTTAACATCGTAGGTAAAGAATAAATTGGTAAGCAAGGAAATATGAAATAAAGCATAACAGTAAGTTTGCAAGAGAAAATAAACATTCGTATACAGACAGATCTCTGTCTCTCTCTCTTTAAGAAGGTTGATGGGTGCAAATTTCTCTTGGAAAGGCAAGATGTAACTGTAGCTCGGTCAAGATTTTTGAGAGAGATGAAGCGTCGCAAGGAGTCAGGGCAGAAATTCGTGTATCTCGACGAAACTTGGGTCAATCAAAATTACATTGGGCTCAAGTGAAGTCTTATATGGCGAAAAAGAATACGTTCAAACTGGCAGACCTTAAAATTTTAGTGCAAGAAGCATCGAACAATGTCACGGCGGAAAACTGGAAGAATGCAGCGAGCACGTAGAGAAAATTCAAAAAGAGGATGCCCGGCAAGATGTGGCTGTAGACAAGTTGGTTGACAGTTTTGTCATCAACATAGCTGATAGCTCTGATGACTAGTTTTCTGAATAAATTATATATAAAAAGAGAGGATTAGGCCTACAGAGGAAACCTCTCTCGAAAAACAAAACGCACCTTGACTTTTACCTCAGTGGTGGTGTGGAAAAAAAGTTTGATTGAAAAAAAGTAGTCTTTTAAAACTTAAGATGATCGTTACTCCTCGTTATAGATAATATATAGACGACAAAGAAGTTTATTTTAATTCGTATTTCGAAAAATGAACAAGAAATATATCACCTATTTCTATAGCATTAATTAAATACTTTTAAGTATCTAATTGTGTAATAATGATAAATGTACATCTATCTACAAGTACTGACAAAATAGATAAGGTGATCATATAAAAAAATCCGTAAGATTTAGAAAAGAGAGAGGGAGAGCAGGGTGAGTAGCTTTAAAAAATCTTATAAGTATAGCCTCAGGGTTTGTCTCGAAGACATTTAAAGGTCTGTCACACACGTGTCAGTAGCCTGTTTTCGTAAAACTGGCAACAGGGCAGATCTTTAAAAGCCTCGCCAGAGAGATCTATTCGTCGTGGCAAGAGTATAGTACTATCTCTCTTGGGTGGAAAGTATCGGTATTGTCGTCGCCAGCTGCCGAGTACCTCCTTCGATCGCTTCACGAAGCCAATGGTTTGGTCCATCCCTTGCATTCCGGAAAGTTTCTGTCGGTCTGAAAGCATGACGTGGTCTAATAGATCACATTCTTGTCTTCCTGTGGTCTGGCTTACAGGCCCTTGGAACATTTTTTCCTTGGTCCTGTGGTAGCTGCTCAACAAGTTATGTTTTCTTACCCGGCTCCTTCAAAAGGACTACAGTAAACCCCAGTATTCACATTCTCACAATTCACGGACTCACGGATTCGCAGATTTCTCTGTGGAACATATCTACCAATTATTCACGGAAAATTCGCCGATTCGCGGTATTTTTCACCGAGAAATATTCACTAATTACTGTATTTTCATATAATTTTCATGACTAAATGCACTTTTTTTTTTTATAAAATGATTAAAATACTCAGGCGTAAGCATTTTTAGAGGGTTTTTCTTGTGTTTAAACTATCAAAATCGGCAGTTCTAAGTGTTTTTAGAGGGATTTTAAGTATTTGCGGATTTTAGCTATTCGCGGGGGGTGCGGTACGCATCCCCCGTGAATACAGGGGGTTTACTGTAGTAGCATCTTGCCTGAAGTGTTGGTTCTGGAGGTGAGAAGGATATCTTGCCTGAAGTGTGGTTCTGGAGGTGAGAAAGATACCGAGAGTGACTGGCCTCTACTCCTCCTCCTCCTTCCCCGTCCTCCTGCTTCTCCTTTGGGGTAAGAATAGGACTTGAACCAATACTTGCTGGATCTGGCATCTGATGCGGTAAGACTACACATCAAGCACCTGTTCTATTTTTCTTTTAGCATCATAGAAGCAATTCCGCTCCTTCCTCTATCAAGGGGAGGAAGGAGAGACTGGCAATAAGGGAAACCCTATATATCTCTGGTTTTCCTTACTGCCTCCGACTCTAGATTCATCCCAGCCTATTTTGTATGAGTTATGTTTCCTCACTCATGCGTAAAGGTCCAGTATCTGACGTTTGGTCTTGCAGTTCCTACGCTCCGATCAATATGTCAGAGGCACGGTACTCCTCCTCACTCTTTCGACCAAGAGTAGCCCAGGTGTGCAGAACTCCAGTCAGTTCAAGAGATTCACTCAGATTCCTCCCTCCAACCAGTGAGTCTTCCTAATGTAAAGGACTGACGGCTTGTATATCGTGTCTGAACAAATCACAATTTTTAAAAGTAAATTGTATTTTTCCTAACTATACGAGCCTGAGGTCCTTTACAATACATTTTATGCCCACCTCATGCCATCCCTCAATCTGAACCTGGACCAAAAGGCAAACTGGAATGTTTACATCTGGGCAGGCGGGTATTCCCGCCTACCTGACAGTAGTTACTACCTAACCACCTTGTTCAAGAGTTTAACGGCTGTGTCCAGCTTCGCCGTAAGTAATTCCTAATGTAAAGGACCTCAGGTTTGTATAGTTAAGAAAAATACAATCTACTTTTAAAAATTGTGATATTATTTATGGCGAAGCTGGAAATGGCAGTTAAACTCTTGAACAAGGTGGTTAGGCAGTAACTCCCCCTTGATGTGGGACCACCTTGACGTGGTGAGGGGGCTCTTGAACCCCAAGAATTTGTTCCCGGATTTGATTCCAAGAGTCTCATATATAATTATATATTTGTTTCAATTAATTTTTGTGGAATTTTCCACTTTTGCTAAAATTTATTGGACCTGTTTAATAGGAAAAGATATCATAGCTGGGATTGGGTTTACTGTATATCTGAAGCTAAATAGTGGGAATTGTGGTAGGACCATCAACTGCCCAATAATGTTCAGACCTATGAGTTATCAGATTGGTAGCTCAAAGGAGGAACTATTCTCCAGGGCTAGACCATGGATTCCATGAGGATCTGGTTCTGGGGATAGTATGGAGGAATGAGGTTATTGCATTTGACGACATCTTGTGTGAGAGAGAGAGAGAGAGACAACGAACAACGGCGTACGTAATTGTTGAATGATGTCATTAGAGAGTGTGGCTTTCTTTTGTTTACCTTTTGATTGTCCGTGAGGTTTCGTGTTTCGTTGTTTTGGGGGTGCGCGGAACTGTTTTTTTCGGATGATCGTGACCGGATAGGGAGTCTTGACAGAGATAATGTGCTGAAAGGACAGTTTTTCCGGTAGTTGATCAGAGTTTTGGTTGCGTTTTTTGTTTCAGTTTGTGTGATTTGGTATTTGTAGGCTTTGTGGTTGGAGTGTTTGTACTTGGGCATGTTTTGGGTTTTGTGCTGTGTTGGTTGCGTGATTGGTGTCGTGTGATAGCCTTGTTGTTTTTTCTGCTGTGTTCCGAGTGAGTTGAGTTTGAGTCTTCGTGGTTGAGTCTTTTGAGTCTTGTTTTTGGGTCGTGTTTGTGTACTGGTTGGGTTGTTGTTTTCTTGGTTGTGGACTGTTGTTGTGTGGTGAGCGTTGGCATTATCGGCGGTTGTGGTGACTCCGTGACCTCCTTCTGCTTGGCAAAACTTCCCGTCCGGAATTCGTAGGCCTAGCCTAGTACGAGGTGAGTGTATGTGCTGTTTTTTTGTTAGTGTGAGCGTGTGGTTGTGAGATCCCGCCACAATAGGACTCTCAGCATTCTATCCGGTTTGCCCATAACATGATTAGGGTGGGGATGATTGTATTCTTGCAATACTCTCTGTCCTAGCAAGTGGGTTTGGCTTACACTTGGGCCACTCTAATTGTGTTGTGCCATCCCCTATGGGGTAGGGTAGGGATGCGGACATTTGGGAGTCAGTTATCACTTGTGCCATTGGTAGAAGAATAAACTCCATGAAAGGCTGATGATATCCCTTTAAGGTTTTCAGGTTTTATTTTTTATTTTTTTATATATTTTTTATCTTTTTACTTTCGTCTCCAATCTTTTTATGGATAGTGACCCTAACGATCTAAGTACCCCTGGGCCCTTTGATGGCAATGACTGGGCACAGTTGACAACCGCTGGAACTTCCTCTGACAACCTTTCTCTGGAAGAGTCAAATAAAAATCCTGATATAATTACACTGGAACTCTATACTCCAGTACAAAGCAAACCAAAAAAAAAAAAATAATATCTTGGCCCAACCTTGACTCACTTTGACTCCCTCTTTGGGAGTGGAAGTTGGCCAAGATTCCTGACCTTAGAAACAGAGAAGAAAATATCTGCATTGAAATTAGAAAAATTTCTGTTGAATCGACATTCAACTACTGAAATGTCATCCAGACAAATAAAAGGTCAGATGTGGTTGATAAAAACCACAACAAAAAATCAGTCAGAAAACTACGTAACTATAAAAAATATTGACAATATAAGGGTACATATAAAAAAACATATGACAATATGAACAGTGTACAGGGTACCATAGAAAAGAATATATTGCCGGATTCCCTTAAAAAAAGGTACAACAATGTACCAGATTGCGAAATATACGACGTAGCCAGTAGATGGAGTAATGGAAAAACACTGAGAATAATAAAGATAAAATTTGAAGGTCGTGAATTACCCTTAAAAATTAAAATCATGGGCCAAAGCAGGGAACTGAGACCGTATGTTCCAAAACCACCACAGTGCTAAAACTGTAATATGTACGGACATACAAGGAAAAATTGCCGTAATAAATCCATATGTGCATATTGTGGATCTGACAAACATACCATGCAGTGGAGGTGTGGTGAACCAAAATGTGTGAACTGTGGACAGAATCACCAGGCAAGATCTAAGGAGTGTGTGTATTATATATACAATACAGAATTAAAATTACTTCATGAAAGAATTGGAATGCCTATAAAAGAAGTCAAATTAGAATGAAAAGTTAGAGGAATGCATGATCCTTCTAGGAAACAAACGTTTTTCAACTGTAATAAGATCAAACAATGAAACAAAAAGGGAAATAGATAAGAGTAACAAAACCCTGATAGGTAAATCTGAAAGAAGAGTAACAAAACCCTGATAGGTAAATCTGAAAGAAGAGTAACAAAACCCTGATAGGTAAATCTGAAAGAAGAGTAACAAAACCCTGATAGGTAAATCTGAAAGAAGAGTAACAAAACCCTGATAGGTAAATCTGAAAGAAGAGTAACAAAACCCTGATAGGTAAATCTCAAAGAAAAATAACTATTTTGCAAGGAGCAACTAATATAGCAAAGATCCAAGAAATGTTTACAAACATTTGTTCAAATTCATTTGCGATATTAAGAGAAATGGAGACACTAGAAGATAATACAAGTACCACAGAAATATTGTAAGAAAGTTATGAAACCTGAGCCAAAAGGCAAACTGGAATGTTTACATCTGGACATGTGGGCATTCCCGCCTACTGGACAGTAATTACTGACTAACCACCTTATTCAAGAGTTTAACGGCCGTTTCCAGTTTCACTGTAAGTAATTCCTAATGTAAAGGACCTCAGCTTTGTATAGTTAGGAAAAATACAATTCACTATTAAAAATTGGGATCTTTCAACACTTTACCTAACTTAGCCTAACGTAATACTACCAATAATCAAAATATTATCCACGGATCTCCAACTGTGGCATGTCCCAAAACAGTTCCTTATCTTTCTGAGCATTTCATCTCAGAGTAATCCAAAGACAGTCACAAAAGTCAACACAATTTGGGGATCACCACAGAGTTTAATTTAGCTATGACATTCAAGCTGAGGGCAGAAATTACTTAGAATCTCTTAGTGCAGTCTTCTCTACACAAAAGCACCTCACTCTTCTCTGATCCCCATCCCATTTGGGACAGACACTCTCTTAAGTACAGTAATTGCTGTGTACCTTGGAATGGAACATAAAAATGTATTCGGTCTCACCAGCTTTTCGACTGTTTTGTCAGTTGCCAATAGACTTATTCCCACTGTGGTTCTTGTTGGTAAATATCTACACCTAAATAGTTTCTGCTAAGGAAGTAACCAATCTTCTCAAGCTGCTTACACACTGGGGTGAAGGGTAGCAAGTCACTGCCCTGACAAACTCAGGAAACTGCAAGTAAAAGACAGAAAAGACAACATGAATAATCAATCACACACCAACACACAGACACAGAATTATAAAAATAAAAAAATATGATTGGTTTCAAAACACAGGCCTCTTCTCACCACCACAGAACCATCAACCTTGGCTTTTGCAGAGAGTGTCTGTCCAGTTGAAAAGCCCAGACCTCATGTTATATTCCAATGCATCATCAGAAGGTTGAGGAGCGGTTGTAGCAGACAGGCATGTAGTGGGTTTGGTCCACAGAGGAACAAGAACCCCGTATCATTCGGTTAGAGATGTTGGCAATGTGGAAGGCCCTCCTAGCATTAGAAGATCTAGTACTTGGCAGAAAGGTTGCACTCTTTTCAGACAGTTCAACAGCATTGGCATATCTGAGCAATCAAGGAAGCACAAAGTCAGAAGCTTTGTTCTGCTTTTCAAATCACATTCTCACTTGGTCAGAGGAAAGAAAGATCCTTCAGTTACCCCAGTTTGTGCCATGAAAAATGAACATTGTGGCAGACCAACTGAGCAGGATGGACCAGATTCTGTCTTCTGTGGAAGCTTTGGGGGACTTCTCTAATGGACCTGTTTGCCAACAGGTTCAGCAATTGCCATCCAGTGTACTGCCCTCTAGTTCAGGATCCTCAGGCATTGGCAGTTGACACAATGCTTTTAGACTGGTCTGATCTAGACCTCTATGCTTTTCACCCCTTTTGCTTTGATACAAAGATTGCTAGCAAAATTCTGTATGGCAGTGAATTCACACATGACTTTAGTGACTCGTGGTGCCATGCAGAGAATGGTTCCCAGACCTCCTGCCCCTGTCAGTAGATCACCCATGGCTTCTTCCACCAAGGAAAGGTCTCAAACAGCCAGGAGGTATAAGGTTTCACCAAACTCTCCCCATGTTTCAGCTGACTGCTTGGAGAGACTACCTTCTTACGAGCAAGGGGTTTTTCAAAGGAGTGCAAAAGGTCTATCCTTAACTCTGGAAGGGAGTTGACTAATGCACTGCATCAAAGACGATGGGCAGTATATAGGGCTTGGTGCGCCTCTATAAGGCTTTCCTGCACCTCTACCTCTGTGAATAACATCATTAAATTCTTACTTTACTTATTCTACAGCAGACATTTTTCAGTCCCTGCCATTAATGGATATTGATCCATATTAGCTTCTATATTGAGGCATGCTGGCCTAGGTATTTCATCTAACATGATACAGTATTAAGAAGGCCTTCTGCTCCTTCCCAGTTGATATTCCTAAGTCTGCAATTGAACCTCCGGTTTTGAATTTGGATGTAGTGCTTAAGTATTTATGCATGCCCCCATTTGAGCCCTTGAGCACAACTATCCTTAAGGATTTGACAGTGAAAAATGTTTTTGTTAGCCTTGTCCTATACAAAAAGAGTACTGTATTGAGCTTCAGGCTTTCTCATGCCGTGTAGGCTTTGCCACCCAAGGAGCAGTCCTTTTTTTTTTCTACCCCTTTTCTGGGCCAAGAATTACTTTAAGTCGCATCCTCTGCATTGCTCTTTTGTGATCCCCAGTCTGTCCTCTTTGATACCAGATGTGGAAGAAACTTCGCTATGCCCAGTCAGAGCACTTTTTGTATATTTGCCAAGGACTAGGGAAATCAGACGAATATGTCAACAACCTTTTTTGCGGCCCTAGAAAACCTGACTTACCCTTGTCACAGAATGCCATTTCTTGTCTGTTCAAGGCTCTGACCAGAGAAGCACATGCAAATCTAGACTATCTTTTTTATTTCTGCTTAAAGTAAGATTTCACTATGTGTGAGTGGTAACGACCACTTTCAGTTTCCTTAAGGATCTTAAGGAGGTGTAACTCCACAGTTGCTTCGCACTATCTGTGAGGTGTGGAAATCCAGTATCTTTCCTATTTAGTTAGGAAATTGTTGAATTTTGGGGAGCATGAAGGTACTGTACCTATGTTGTATTAGGTAAGGGCCTTCATTCTTTTACCATTGTTCCTCTGCTGGCCTAGGCACAAGGCTTTGTGTCCAACTTGCATCAGAGGGTGAGTGGTATCCCTAGCTAGGAACCTCCAGCATTGTTCAGAGGTCTTGTTACCCGATGAATTAGTCCTCGTTTGGCGGCAGTACCGGCAGACGGATACTAATCATTAGGTAAGTAGCGTCTTGTCCTCGCACCTTTCCCACCTCCTTTGCTCAGTGCAGGAATCAGCTATCATGGTAGGTAAGATTCATTTAAAAATAGAAATTTTTATGATTATATTTAGTTTTTAAATACATACATGTGCATCAAGCCCCACCCACTCGTGTGGACAGAAGAAAAAACTGAATGGAAAACTATAGACTCTCAGACCACCCTACAGGGATGAGTCAACAGACAGTTCAAACTAAACTAGAGTATCCTATTAATTTTTTACTTTTCACACTGTTGTCCTCTCGCATGATGCAGGAAATACAGCTATCATAATAGAGAGGTAAGTAGTATTTAAAAAATAAATTTTATTATAAAAATTTCTATATATTTGTATAGGAGTATACCTATGTATCAATAGGTGTTCTTTTAGTTCTGACTGCCATTTGTTGGGCTGTCAGACCCAGGTACAGAGGTCTCATTAGCACTGCTTCTACAAAGATGGAGTTCTCCAAAAGGCTGCTCTTACTTTGTCATACCCGAGAATCTTACTCCCTGAGAGAATCCATCATCTGGTGGTAGTGCTGTTTGAGAAGGATCCCAGATCAGGTAAGAATGTTATTGGTTGCATGTAAGAAATTTTTAGTTTGCGGGGCTGAGTGTAGTCTTGTCCAACTCCACTAACCCAACCATCCTTCTCTCAGCTTAATGGGTTGCCAAGAAAAATTCCAAAGAGAGTTAAAACATATGAGATGCACCTGGATGAGAACAGGTGAGCTAGACAGTCATCCAGGTCAACCAAACAATCTTGTGTATTTTGAATGCCAATCTCACTGCCAGCACAAAGATATAACTATCATTAACAGTGGGTAAGTATCCAAATGATAAATTTTATTGGGAAAATTTGCATGTTCCTTAAAAAAGTTTATTCTTTATCTCGGTGTACTTTTCCTTAATTGCATCTGAATGAGGAGATCATTCAAGATTTACAGTTTCTGGCAGTCTCAGTGCATTGAAAGTGTTCATTTTAATCAGTTGCAGGTCTGGCAGTTTCTCCTTTGTCACTGAAGGAATCATGAGTAAAGCATTATCGTGATGCTATTCAGCATTTTTCCATGCAAAAGCCATTCATTGCAACAAACCTTAGTGCAGTCCTTGCCTGTTGTATTTTTATTTGCAATTATATTTGCAACTTCTGACATTAGTTAAAAAATTTCTGTCCTGTGATAAGGCCCTCGGCATTGAAGATACTTTCACATGGAGAAGATATTTGAAGTGCGTCCTCCATATGCTAACCTACTTATTGTCACTTGTAGATATTCTCTGAATTAGCAGACTTATTGTTTTCCAAATGTCGTAAGTGTTTCAAGTTGCTGTTCGGGTCTTGGTTCATTGTATTTGTGCATTCACTCAAGGTTTTTTTGTTGTACTTTATATAGTAGAGTAACATACATTGATGTTTTCATACCATGTTCCAGGTTAGGCACCAACAGCTTTCGTGAGAAGCAGATGGAGGGGTTTTCTCAGAAAGTTCCAAGTGATACACATTCCTTTGGGTTTGCATCTTCTGCTCAACATTACAGCAATGTTCCAGCAGGATCTCAAAATGTTATGGAAACCATGAATCCTTCGCAGACTTATATAACACCATCTCACACCACACATCAACAGGTATTTTGTAGCTCTCCTTGTTCAGTAGTCTGTTCAGTATTAATATGGAAGCATGCACACAAACACACATATATACAGTATATATATATATACAGTAGAACCTCGGTCCTCGACTGTACTAGAACTCGACATAATCGGATTTCAACACGAAATGTTGAGTAAGTTTTGCGTCGGAGCTCAAACAACAAACCGGAATCCGACCCAATGAATCATATGATGTTTGTAGAAAAAAGAGTTTCGGGCGGCTGCCACTAGTTGGCGTTGTTGGTGGAGTTCTTCCCATGCTTATTTAAAAGCATTTAAAGCCCACACATGCTGCTGCTGCTGCTGTTGAAAAACAAGCCAGATTATCACATTAAATTAATAATACAGTATTTATAAGCCGAATTACTGTATGTCTGTTATCATAAAATTAAGAAAAATTTCCTAAATTACATCGGAACTCGGCAGCTTGTGGCAGATATAAACAAACCAGAGTTCCGACGTAATTTATGACATTTTTCTTAATTTTATGATAACAGACATACAGTAATTCGGTTTATAAATACTGTATTATTAATTTAATGTGATAATCTGGCTTGTTTTTCAATGTTATCATTATTAACAACAGTTTTCATGTGTACCTGTTTCAGTACATTTTGGTAGTGCCTGTAGGCTACCTAGCCTAGCCTATGGCACTCGGTTTTTTGATACAGTAAGCATTTAAAAATGTAAAAAGTGCTTCTGATACGGTAAGTTATTCAACTCTGAACTTATTTAATTGTAATTCGTGTAAAGTTTTGTATAGAAAGGCAAGGTTGGGGTAATGACTGGTGGTCAGGAATGGATTAATCCATTTTCAGTTATTTCTTATGGGAGAAATTAACTCAGAATTCGACAAAATCGAATCTCGACACTTCTGGAACGAATTAGCTTTCGAGGACCTAAGTTCTACTGTATATATATATATATATATATATATATATATATATATATATATATATATATATATATATATATATATATATACACACAGTGGACCCGCCTATTCACAGAAAATTTGCCTGTTCGCAATATTTATTTTTAGAGGAATATTCACAAATTACTGTATTTCCTATCATTTTTCGTAACCATTCCCCCCCCCCTGCTCCAACCCATTCAGGAGAAGATGAGGGAAAGAATTTATATTGAAATAAAATCTTACTGATTCACTATATTTTCTTTATACTGTATTAATATTAATATTGATATTAATATTAATATTGATAATATTTGAAAATTAGTAATATTAATATTATTTGAAAATTAGTAAATAATTTGTTTACCATACAAAACAAATAAACATATGTATATATGCATAGAAATTCTCTCATCTCAGTAAGAGAGAGAGAGAGAAAGGAAGGGGGGGAAGAGAGAGAGAGAGAGAGAGAGAGAGAGAGAGGATTATTATTTTTATTAATGTTATTATTTAATCTTATTAAACTTAATATTAATATTTGAAAATTAATATTGTAAATCATTATTTTATCATGAAATGTATATGTACGTACAGTAAAGTAGTTAGTCATGAAATATTATGAAAATACAGCGTATTGCTCTAAGATAAAATCCACGAATGGGTGAGTTTTCCTGTGAATAATTTATAGATGGGTTCCACAGAAAATCCCATGAATCGCTGAGTCTGCAAATTGTGAATCCGCAAATCTGGGGCGTCGACTTAGTGAATTAGTAAGATTTTAGTTCAATAAATTTTTTCCCTCATCTTTTTCCCAGTCTTGTCCGAAAGCTTTGGAGCGAGTTGGGGAGGGTGTATCCTGTCAAATATATCAAATATCTTGACATATTGACCATAAGGGTAGAAAGTGTTGTCCACTCTTGGTCAAATACATGTTGCCCACTTAGTGGTTTCTCTCTCTCTCTTTCTCTCTCACCAAAGGTGAGAGGGTGATAATTAGATAGAGAGATAGATAGATAGAAGGGGAGAGTGGTTGATAGAAAGATATACATAGTATCTTCTTCGTTTTAACATGCTTTTTCCCATTTTTATATGGGGTAAGCATGATGCCTTCTTTATGAAGGACTTTTTGATTTGGCGTTGGTGTAGGCCGTAGCCTTGATCGGCTGCCCTGCCTGACATTGCTTAGACCCCGGTAACGATGTGTACGTGGTGTATCGTACCAATCCCCAGCTCCCTTTCTCCCAAGCAGGGAGGAGAACTGGGCGGTTAGGTCGACAGTTCGAGATGTGTTAGGTGTCTGTTATGTTTTTAGAAGATGTTGGAGTGGCTTTGTTTATGTGTGTATTAGTCTGTAACACCCATTTGCTTTTCAGCAAATCTATCCTTTGATTACATACGTAATCCCGGGGTGTCTACACGGATAGCAAAGTGTCCGCCTTCTCTGACCAGTTGGCTGCAGATTTGAACTTGCGCCACGGACCTCTGCGAAATCCTAGGCCGCTGCTCTACCGACTGATCCATCGAGGCTTTAGAAAGATACTGTATACATAATATATACTGTATTACAGTATTGACATTTTTTATTGTTTAACTGATATAAGCAACTCAATTCATATCTCTCGCTCTCTCTCTCTCTCTCTTTGGTTGGAAAGGTTAGAAGTACATACGTATTATTTTTTGGGTAAAATGTTTAAGATGACTTTGAAATGATGTTAATATAATTTCAAAGATTAATACTACAGTAATAGGATATTGTAATAGTTTAAGGTATATTTGATGTAGGATGATACTTTAAGTATACATTTGGTATTTATAAGCATTTTTAGAGGGGGTTTCAAGTACTCACAGATTTTAGCTATTCACAGGTGGTTGTGGTACATATCCCCCGCGAATACGGGGGATCGACTGTGTTTGGGATAACTTGAGTGTTTGTTATGAAGAATATAGTTCCAGGGGTTAAGAAATTTTAAGTTGACCGATGACATGATTCTGATGAACTGTTCCTGTTGACCACTCCCAAAAACCCCACAAGGGGGTGCCATTAGAAACATCTTCAGCAGTTCTTATCAGCAGTGCAGACCACCGATGCAGTGCCACGACACTTCTCCTTTGTTCTTCTAGAGGGGTCTACAACTTTGATGGAGTGTGCACGATAGTCCCTACGCAAGTTGTTGACATGCGCAAGAGGATCTACAACTCCTCAGTGAGGATCTTTATGCCGCATATGCATAATCAGCATGTGACTGTAGAATTACGGGCCATGATGAAGATTACAACATTGCTTGCATTGCCATATATGGGGTACATAGCATGTGCTGAACTTTTACGGGTGCACAAAATAGTGTTCCTGTGTGTCCTTGGTGCTTTATTACAATTATGATGGTGACTGTTGCTTTTAGAAGCAATAAACTTTGCCACCTTAAGGAGAAGCAGCCTACATGAGTGTGTATGACTATTAATTGTGAGTCAGTACCGTATAAGTGTATCAGTGTGCCCGGGTCAGGGTCGACCCAGCGATAGGTGGACCAAACTCCTATTACGTGGACATGTGATAATGTTTGTAATATATGAACAATTGCTATGTTCAGTGATCCTGCAGGTGTCTCTAATAATTATTCAGCACTTAGCAGTTCTGGTAGAAATTCAGCACTCTTCTTCCAGATAGAAACTATCTCAATTCTGCCCTCGTGAGACCGGAAATCAGTTCAGTATTTAGGTGGCAGATGACTCGAATATGATTTGTGGGGAGCTTAGATACAGGATCACATGGCAATGATGGAAAGTTACACGGAATCTTTTGGTCTGGTTATAATTGGATGTTAGGGTGTGAAACGGAAGTATACATGCATACATGGATTACGAAATTGCTAAGGTGCAAGAGCTCTGGTGGAAAGTTTTTTATTCCTGTAAGAGAATCAGAAGTTCCTGGACATGTGTGGGAACACGAGGGAAATTGGAATTCCCTCTGCAGAAAGTAAGTGTTGAACTTTAAACTTACTAACCTTTACAAGTTTTACATTATTCTTTTATTTTAATATTATTTAACATTTTATCGTGTGTTTTTGTGTTTATAAGCTGGAGTTTAATAGTGATGGTTTTGTCTTTCCCCAGGAAAGTTTCAAATGGACCCATGAATAATTTGGGGAGATATGCTCCTGTGCAATGAGCATTTAAAATGGTGGATGTGGGAAATGGTCATGGAAATGAAACACAAGACCAAAATGACTTTGATAATTATGTATAACAGACTTAGGAGAAATGAGGGTTGGGTGGAGGCTCAATAGGGGACAGAAATTAATCCCTTCGTATCATGTTGCTATACAATTAATTTTTCTCTTTTTCCTTCCAGGTAATGCTTGATGAATTTTAGTCTGTTTTCCATAATTTAATTTGGCATGATTTGTTATCGAGCTTATTTGATGAACGCTATTTTTTAGTTAGGATTTGAATTACATAACTTTAGACAGATTAGCTAAGAGAGAGAGAGAGAGAGAGAGAGAGAGAGAGAGAGGAGCAGGGAGCGAGCTTCTCTGCTGCTGACAACAAGGATGCTAACCAGACTTCAGGTAAGATCTTATACATCCTTGGGAGGGGGTATATATATATATATATATATATATATATATATATATATATATATATATATATATATATATATATATATATATATATATATATATATATATATATATATATATATATATATATATATATATATATATATATATATATATATATATATATATATATATATATATATATATATATATATATATACA
This sequence comes from Macrobrachium rosenbergii, assembly GCF_040412425.1. NCBI lineage: Eukaryota > Metazoa > Arthropoda > Malacostraca > Decapoda > Palaemonidae > Macrobrachium > Macrobrachium rosenbergii. The sequence goes on from NC_089761.1 coordinate 62,781,462, forward strand.
GGCAGTCCCCGGTTTGTGACGGTTATATGTTCGAGGTTCTCATCTTTTCAAATATATTCATCAGAAATTATTTCTGGCTTACGACGCATGTTATATGATGCGCCCGATCCGACGGAAGAAATATGGCCCCAAAACGGCAGAATAATCATAATTTGAAGGTTTTTTTATGTAAAACTCAATAATAATGCAGTTTACATCGTTTTCAATGCACCCAGAGCATTAAAAGTAAGGTTTTCTTATGATTTTTGACGATTTTATACTGATTTTACAGACGGAAGTCTCGGGGTATATATATATATATATATATATATATATATATATATATATATATATATATATATATATATATATATATATATATATATATATATATATATATATACACACAGTATATATGCTACTCCTCCCAAGGATGTAATATATATACTGTACATACAGACAGTCTCTGGGTTACGACGGGCTCGGCTTACAACGTTCCAAGTTTACAACGCTTATCGAATATATTCATCAAAAAAATTATTTCCTGGGTTACAACGCATGTTCCAGGTTTACGATGCTGACAACACCAATCCAACGGAAGAAATATGGCTCCAGAATGGTCAAATTTTGGAGTTTTTTTGTTGAAAAACTCAATATTAATGCAGGATACATTGTTTTCAAGACACCCAAAGGATTAAAAGTAAAGTTTTATTATGATTTTCGACGGTATTTCGGACGACACAGTCCAATGCCGATCAGAAGAAACATGCATCCAAAATGCCAGATTGTCAATATTTGGAGGGTTGTTTTCAATGAAATAAAAATGCAGGATTCGTTGTTTTCAAGACACCAAAAGGATTAAAAGTAAAGTATACTTACGATTTTCAACGGTATTTCAGACAATGCTGATCTGAACAGAAGAAATATGCATCCAAAATGGCAGAATGGTCAATATTTGGAGCTTTTTTAATGAAAAACTCGGTAATAAAAATGCAGGATTCCGTGTTTTCAAGACACCCAAAGGATTAAAAGTGAGGATTTCTTATGATTCTCGATGGTAATATTTCGGATGACTCGGTCCAATGCATACTACGGAAAAAAATTCACATTCGCGGATTTTTTCATAGAGCAATATTCACTAATTACTGATTTTTATTTATTTTCATGACTAAATACATTTTTTATGATAAATTATTTACTAATTTTCAAATATTAACATTAAGGTAACCACAGCAAAATATCGATAAAATTTTAAGTTAAAATCCCATGAAATCACAAAACTGCTTACTGATGCAGTCACTTCATTCAGCCTCTCTCTCTCTCTCTCTCTCTCTCTCTCTCTCTCTCTCTCTCTCTCTCTCTCTCTCTCTCTCTCTCTCTCCTCCCGAATAATTCACGAATAATTTCACTCTTTTGAGATTTAAGTAAGGTCAGCAGCCCATATCCCTCTTTCCCTGAATAATTCATGAATAATTTCACTTTTGAGATCTAAATAAGGCCAACCGCCCATATCTATCTCTCTCACTGTCTCTCCCCCCGAATAATTCCACTCTTGAGATTTAAGTAAGGCCAACTGCCCATATCTCTCTCTCTCTCTCTCTCTCTCTCTCTCTCTCTCTCTCTCTCTCTCTCTCTCTCTCTCTCTCTCTCTCTCTCTCTCTCTCTTTGTACTGCATATATCCTTCAAAGAAATATGGATTACTGTATATAAACATAACACATACTAAAAGTCCATCATCGGTTGTGTTACAATTTTTTTATTGCTTTGACATAGGCTTCATGACGACACAATATCGGCTCGAGGGATTAGAAGTAGCCAATAACAGAGCTCGTAGCAACCCCCTCTCTCCATAATGATACGCTGTTGGCCAGAAGGACTGACAGTAGCCAATAACACTTGTAACAACCCCCTCCCGCTCTCCTTGACGACATTCTGTTGGCAAGAAGGGTGGGATTTTGACCAGCCACAAAGCTTGTACCTCACAAGCTTTTCATACACTAGAAGGAGAGTGAGTAGTATTCTCTCTCTCTCTCTCTCTCTCTCTCTCTCTCTCTCTCTCTCTCTCTCTCTCTCTCTCTCTCTCTCTCTCTCTCCGAGATAAGAGAGAGAGAGAGAATGACTGCACAAGAATTTTTTAACAAATTTGTGGGAGATGGTGAGGACTAACCACATTTAAATAAGTAAATGACTTGCCTAATAATAATAAGTACTAATTTTCAAATGTTAATAAGATTAAATAATAATAATAATAATATACTGTAATTACAACATTTATGCATTTTGAAAGTAAATTATTTCAATTTTTAAACAAAGAAATATCACACCCTGTCTTTTGCCCAAAGCTTTGAAGCTATGGGGGAGGGTGGAACTGCCAAATATGTCAAATTACTTGACATTTCTGACCAAGGGTAGTAGATCAATTTCTCCCTTCCTTCCTTCCTTTCTCTCTCCCTCTCCCTCTCTGAGATGAGAGGGAGAGAATGACGGCACAAGAATTTTTTTTACAAATTTGTGGGAGATGGTGAGGACTAACCACGTTTGTATGATAGATAAATGACTTGCCTAATAATAAGTACTAATTTTCAAATATTAATAAGATTAAATAATAATAATATACTGTAATTGTAATTACAACACATACGCATTTTTATAGTAAATTATTTCAAATTTTAAACAAAGAAATATCACACCCTGTCTTTGCCCAAAGCTTTGAAGCTATGGGGGAGGGTGGAAATGTCAAATATGTCAAATTACTTGACATTTCAGACCAAGGGTAGAAGATCAATTTCTCTCTCTCTCTCTCTCTCTCTCTCTCTCGCGAGCGCCAGAAGGTAGAATGGGAAATGGATAGATATATAAAAATATACTTAGTTCAAACCTTCTCTCTCTCACTCTCTCAGGAAAAGATAATGCTAATTTGAGTCTCTTAACATATGCACACTGTTTGTGTTTGTGTGTGTTCATAGTGTTTTTAAAATGCACAGTAAAGGTAGTAGTACATCTTTGGAAGACAAAGAAAAAAGTTTTTTCTTGTTGTCAGCCACAGTAAAGAGAAGTGGATTAACGTTGCTCGAGATATTTAAGAGATAAACCTTTCCCTCTCTTTCTCTGTCTTTTGCCCATGCCAGCACAAGAATGGCTGAATGTAAGTTGTAGTGGTAATTCTCTCTCTCTCTCTCTCTCTCTCTCTCTCTCTCTCTCTCTCTCTCTCTCTCTCTCTTTGGCTGGAAAAGGATACTAATGTTTAAGATGACTTTGAAATGATATTAATAATATAATTTCAAAGATTAATACAGTAGTAATAGGATAATAATTTAAGCTATATTTAATGTAGGATGATACTTAAAGTAAAAATGGGGAAGCATTTTTCTGGTGGATAAGTAGTGAAGCAGTCTCTCTCTCTCTCTCTCTCTCTCTCTCTCTCTCTCTCTCTCTCTCTCTCTCTCTCTCTCTCTCTCTCTCTCTCTCTCCAAAACAGCAGAATGGTAAAATTTTGGACAGTTTTTTATGAAAGACTCAATAAAAATGCAGATTATGTCATTTTCAAGATACCCAAAGGATACTCAAAGGATTAAAAGTAAGGTTTTCTTACAATTTTCGACGATTATTTTGGTTTACGACAATTTTTGGCTTATGACGCAGTGTCAGAACGGAACCCCCCATTGTAAACGGAGACTGCCTGTGTATATATGTATATATATATATATATATATATATATATATATATATATATATATATATATATATGAAATTTTGATCATATCCTGATTTATATACAATCATGAAGCTACAAATGTCGTTTAATATCCAGTTCAGGCTACTTTAGGGAATATCCCCAATGGGGAATTATCAGCAAACGGGAATTTTTAAATGATAAATGGATCGGCACCACCGGTCTCAATCCCCTGACATGTTACCTTCCAACGACTCCATCCGATGGTCAAACCATTGAGCCACCAAGAGAGGTATAATTCCCCATTGGGGGTATTCCCAAAGTAGCGTGAATTGATATTAAATGACATTTATAGCTTCATGCTTTTATATTTATATATATATATATATATATATATATATATATATATATATATATATATATATATATATATATATATATATATATATATATATATATATATATATATATATATACATGTATACATACATACATACATATATATATATATATATATATATATATATATATATATATATATATATATATATATATATATATATATATATATATATATATATATATATATATATATATATATATATGCAGTAAATATATATATATGTATTAAACGGGGATGCATACTGTACTCCCCCAGTGAATAGCTAAAATCCACAAATACTTAAAACCCCTCAAAAACACTTAGAACTGTGTATTTTGATAGTTTAAACACAAAAAAAACTAAAAAAATGCCTATACCTGAGTATTTTGATAGTTTTATCACAAAAAGTGCATTTAGTCATGAAGATGATATGAAAATACAGTATTTAGTGAATATTTCTCAGTGAAAAATACCGTGACTGGGCGAATTTTCTGCAAATAATGTGTGTATATGTTCCACAGAGAAATCTGTGAGTTGGTGAGTCCTCGAATAGTGAGACCACAAATGCGGGGTTTACTGTATATATGTATATATATATATATATATATATATATATATATATATATATATATATATATATATATATATATATGAAAGTTTTATCACACTGTGATTTATATACAATCATGAAGCTACAAATGTAAGATAATATCGAAATTCACGCTACCTCGGGATATCTCTGTCGGAGAATTGTCGTCAAAGGGGAATTTATATAAGTGATAAATGCATTGGAATCGTCGGGACATGAACCCGTGACACGAAAACCCATTCAGCGACTTCAGTGGGCGTTAACCATTGAGCCATCAATGGTTAACGTCCACTGGAGTCGCTGTCAATAGGTTTTCCAATGCATTTATCACTTATATAAATTCCCTTCGACGACAATTCTCCGACGGAGATATCCCAGGTACTGAATTTGGATTATATTATATATATATATATATTCAGGCGGTCCCCGTCCGGTTCGCTTAGTTAACCGAAAATCGTATGTTCCGGAAAATCATTGAAAATCGTCAAAATATAAAAACTTTTAATGCTCTGGGTGCATTGAAAACGACGTAAACTGCATTATTATTGAGTTTTCATCAAAAAACCTTCAAATTATGATTAGATATATTTCTTCGTTGGATCGGCATAGCGTGAATAAGCCAGGAAATAATTTCTGATGAATATATTTTTTTCGAATGTCGTAATTTTTAGTTTATAAATGATATAT